>NC_141547.1:92197500-92497500 GCF_021556685.1 Rattus norvegicus
ATAAAATATCTTGGTGTAACTACTAAAACAACTGAAAGATATGTATGACAAGAACTTTAAAAGTCTCTGGAGAAAAAAATCTAAGAAGACCTCAGATGATGGAAAGATCTCCCATTCTCATGGATTGGTAGGCTTGACATAGTAAAAATAGCTATCTTACCAATAGCAACTTAGAAAGTCAATTTAATCCCTATCAAAATTCCAACACAATGCTTCACAGACATAGAAAGAGCATTTCTGAACTTCATATGGTAAAGCAAAATACCCAAGATAGCCAAAACAGTAGTGAACAATAGAAGAAATTCTGGAAAAATTGTCATCTCTGACCTCAAACTGTACTGCAGAGCAATTGTGACAAAAGCTGCACTGTATTTGTACAGACAAAGATCAATCAATGGAAAAGATCTGAAGACTCAGAAATAAACCACACACCTATGGACACTGGGTCTTTGACAAAGAAGCCAAAAACAGACTTTGGAAGAAAGAAAGTATATTCAACGAATGTTGCTCTAACTTGTGGCCAGCATTGTAGAAAAATGCAAATTGATCCATTTTTATCCCCTATGCAAAGCTCAAGCCTTGTGTGTAAAAGAACCCGACATAAAACCAGATACACTGAATTTAATAGAAGAGGATGTGGTTAATAGCCTTGGACACATTGACACAGGAAAATTCCTGAACAGAACAGCGACTGGTCAGAGTTTAAGATCAACAATTGGTAAAATCTTGACACTAAAAAGCTTCTGTCAGGCAGAGGACACCGTCAGTAGGAAAAAAAAATGGCAAGTACACATTGGAAAACAATCTTCACTAACCCTACATCAGAGAGAGGGCTAATATCTAAAATATAAAAAGAGCTCAAGAAATTAACCTCCCAATCACCTAATAATGCAATTAAAAATGAGGTACAGAGCTAAATACAGAATTCTCACAGAGAAATCTTGAATGGCTGAGAAGCACTTAAAGAAATGTTCAACATCCTAAGTCATCAGGGAAACATGAATCAAAACAGTCCTGAGATTCTACCTAACACCAATGAGACTGGCTAAGTTAAAAAATTCAAGAGACAGCAGATGCTGGTGATGATGTGGAGAAAGAGGAACACTCCCCCGTGGCTGGTGCAATTACAAACTGGTTCAACTGCTCTAGAAATCAAACTGGGGCTTCTTCAAAAAATTCAAAATACCTCTACCTGAAGGCCTAGCTATACCACTCCTGGACATATACCCAAAAGTTGTTCCACAATATCACAAGGGCATGTGCTCCACTATGTTCATAGCAGCCTTATTTGTAATAGCCAGAAATTGGAAACAACAAAGAAGAACCTCATCTGAAGAATTGATGTAAAAATGTGGTTTCTTTACACTATGGAATACTATTCAACTATTAAAACAAGGGTATCATGAATTTTGCAGGGAAATCGGTAGAACTGGAAAAATAACATCCTTAGTGAGTTAATCTAGGAGATGCATGTTCTGTACTCATTGATGATTGGATACCAGCCAAAATGGACAGATTCCTCATGATATAACCTGCAAACCCTAATAAGTTAAATAATAAGGAGGGCCCAAGTGAGGATGCTTCAATTCCTCTTAGTAGGGGGATCAAAACAATCATGGGAGGCAGAGAGGGCAAGGGAACAGGGTGGTAGAAGGGAGGAAAAGGTGACATGTGCACAGGATCAGGCATTGGGGAGAGACAGGAGAGAAGTGCAGAGCTCCAAGGGAATGAATGAAAATATGCAGCTTCCTGAGGTTGGGGGTTGCAGAACCTCTAGAAAATCCCATATACCTGGGATGTGGGAGGTTCTTAGGAAACAATGGGTGTGACCTTAGCTGAAATGCCCAACAGTGGGGATATGGAGCCTGATAAGACCAGCTCCAGTAGACATGGCCCACAGCAAGGGAATGGGGACACCAAGTCACTTTTAAAAATTTTAAGCCAAAATGGTTTCTGTTTTAAGAAATACAGGGACAAAAATGGGGCAGACTGAATTAATGACCAACCATTTAGGCTCAACTTAAGCTCTATCTGTGAATGGACACAAAAGCCTGACACTATTACTGATGTTCTGCTATGCTTGCAGGTAGGAGACTACCAAGGCTGTCCAGTGAGAGGCTCTACCAGCAGCTGAATGAGACAGATGTAGATATTCACAGCCAATTGTTGTCAAGAAACACTATGGAAGAATTAGGGGGAAGGATTGAAGGATCTTAAGGGGATGGCAAGCCTATAGGAAGATCAGTGATGTCAACAAACCTGGACCCCTGTAAGTTTCCAGAGACTAAGCCACCAACCAAAGGGCATAGATGGGACCCGGCACATATGTAGCAAGGGACTGCATTTTCTGGCCTCAGTGGGAGAGAATAAATCCTAATCCTGTAGAGACTTGATGCCTTAGGGAAGAAGGATGCTGGGCAGGGGTATCCTTTTAGAGGTGAAGGGGATAGAGGATGGGGAATGGGGAACGAACTCAGCAAGAGGGACCAGGAGTGGGTACAACATTTGGGATGTAATAAATAAAATAGTTAATAATAAAAACTGAATTCCTCATATTTAAATATTTGAAAAAAAGCTTTGTGATTGTTAATTGTGCTTGTTTCCCAGGAAACTACATCAAATGATATATTAGTTTTATTACTGACACCCAGAAATGCACAATGACATATGGCCTTGTAGCCTTGATGGATTCCCCATGATACTTCTATTCAGTGACTATTTAATTTACAACTAAGCAAGTCCCAATAGCTTTGTATTTTTTGTTTGTTTTAGTTTTTTTTAGGTTCATTTAAATTAGTGTAAAAGGATAAATAGTTTACTATTACATTTACTTGTAATGTGCAATTTGTTTTCATGTTGCAAAATCTGAATTCAAAAGTCAAAGCTGTCCAGTTAGTACTCATTTACAGGCTAATCTGTATTCTACACAGAGAGGAGTAATAAAATATGCTAGAGAAGATATAAATAGAAAAATTATCAAGAATTTCCAGACTGCCACATATGCTATCAAGACTTTGCAGTTGCCATTTTTATTTTGTTAGCACAAAAGGCGAGCACCTCTTGCTTGTGTGCAAGCAAGTAAAGTCAAGATAAGACTTGGAGGTGGGTTAATCCCGCACATCATAGGACTATATGAGAAGGCAGATCTGCTTACCAGACAAAGAAAGCCGTGTGGGTGGACTGGAAGGGAGAAGTTTTAAGAGGACAACCCTTGACTTCGAATCTTCTGACACTGGAAGTAGTGAATGGCTTCTCATCTGTGTGGCTGTGTAGCTTACTATGATTGCCCAGTTCAATTAATGGTGATGTTAGCCAAATTAAACTTTACCATTTTACATCTTATGCAACTTATTACTGCCCATTGACTTCTGGCTCAAAACCCACCACATGGAAATAGTGCTTTCCATTCAGGGAAAATTCATGCCTGAGGATCTTTAAACCCTTGGTTGCTCTGTTTCTGGTGAAAGGGTAATAAACACTGCCCTCATTCTGTAACCTGTGTTTTATGAAATTGGCTATATCTATTGAGATTTATTTGACAAACCTGAAGTCGGGGCTGGTGAAAATAGAGGCCCTATTCCCAACTCAAAATTATGCCTGATGTCACAACAGGTGGCCTCCAAGAATATATTTTGGTTCAATGGGCTGAAATAATATTAAAATAGGGGATCTGGCTGTAGGCTTTTGTCAGTGTTCTTAATTAGCTCTCTGTGTTTAATCATGCTAACCTTGAGATAATCAAAGTGGCAAAAGCTCGCCACGAAATCTTGATTTCTGCTCTTGGATTCTGGAAACAAAAGTCTATCACATATATTAGAAATATTCTTATGATGACCCATCTTTGTATGAATAATTAAAGAGAAAACAAGAAAACAAAAATATTGATCATTCAGGGGATTACTTAGACTTTGAATGTTTATTAAGCAGAGTAACGATGTTGAAAGCAAAAGTCTGTGCTGAGATCACATCATGATCTGTAGAAGGTTCTGCTAGTCCTTCTGTTGGAAAAAAGAGGGTTGGATATTTTTGTTGAAGAATAGAATGTAAACAGAGATGGTTAATCTCTGAGCATATTTAATAACCTTGTCTGTAAGACTGCATAATGCATTCCATACCTAAATATTCTATTTTATCAATGTTCATATTTCTATGTACAGTGTTTATCAAAGGTTTCTAAAGTAGAGACATACAAGTTATTTGATGATCCATAGCAAGTATATTATCATCCCCATGGGTTTTTTTTTTTTTTTTTGGTGAATTTGTAAAAAAACATCCCTTACCACATCAGTAGCTGCCATTGGTTTAGATGTAGAAATGAATCATTGTCCATGTAACTTTAGAGAATGCAAAGAGAATGATCAGTGTGTTAAAGGCTTCGTACCCCTTCTTTTTTCTTGATTATCATCTAGTCTTGTTCTTTTACTTGCACTGAATAGCCTCGTGTTTTGCTCTCATTCATTCCCACTTTTGTGTGTATTCCATTGTATATCAGTCAATCCCAAATCTTGATGGCACAAAATGGAGATTTGTTTATTTGGAATATATATATTTTGCCATGTTGATCAGAAAGGTACTTATGAGTTCTCTCAGATGTTCTTGATAATGGATCAGGTGCCATCTAGAAGGTACTGTTATTATACTAGAGGGAAGAATTCCTGCCTCAGATAATTGATCATAACTTCTAGACTAGAGTTTTTCATATGGCTCCCAGAAGCTTAAGGAAGTAATCTCATCACAGACTTGGGAAGCAGAGACCAGAATATGATGTAGACATCATTATTGACTAATTTAGCACTGAGTCTATACTTTTATTCAAAAGAGACTCTAGGAAGACTTTGGAGTTTTTAATCATTAGCATAAAAGGAGTTTTGCATTTCTGAGCAGGAATAGTATCCATGGAGTTAGAAATGTGATGCTGAAAGGCTAGGTTTGAGCCATGCATTCTAGAAGACTCAAATGCCAGATCCCTATATTAGGTAAGATAATGATATAATTAGAGCTAGATGTGTGACACCAGTGATGTCTAATCAATTTCTCCTGGATGTGGACAGGGAGCCATTGATTTCTGAGGAAAAGCCATCTATTTCTGAACTCACACCAAGCTTTGATGGTCTCTGGCTGTGCCACCATAAATCAAAGGTGCTTTCAAATGTATCACCTTTTTACACTAAGTGAACAGTGTGAATCGAATGGCAGGCTCTTTAGTCTGTAGTGCCAGTGGCATTAAGGAGAAGTGGGGAATAGCATGTGCTACTGAGAGAACTCTGGTGTTCTCTCTCTCTCTCTCTCTCTCTCTCTCTCTCTCTCTCTGACTGTGTGTGTTTGTGTGTCTGTGTGTGTGTGTGCGTGCATGCACGCACATGTAGGTTTTGTAATAACAGTGCCTGAGTTCTCTGTTTCGTCACAGGTTAAAGAAATCGTGTGAGCAGTTAAAAAAAATGCAACTACCTTCTGAAATTAAATGAACTCAATATCAAACCAATTCAAATTCATTAAAATGGACTTTATCAAAATTCTTTATTATTACTATTTTATTGTTTGGTTACAAGGTTTAGCCTCTTGTGATATGGAAAGGCTTTGTTTTGCCTTCTAAAGATGTATGAGTATAAAATGAAATGGGTAGAAGAAACAGGAGACAAGGCATACATACTTCTCATGAGCAGGAAGTCAGAGCCACCAAGAATCCAGATTAGTTGTCTCTGTTGGTCTTCCTGTGAAGTTCCTATCCTCTTTGGGGACCACAATCCTTCTCCCTACTCTCCCATAAGAGTACCCAAGCTTGAGATCCAGCTATTCCATTCCTGGGCACATATACAAAAGATGTTTGACCATCCCACAAAGATAGTTTGTTGCTCAACTAAGTTCATAGCAGCTTTATTCATAATAACCAGAAACTGGAAACTACCTAGATGTTCCTCAACTTAAGAATGAATAAAGAAAATGTGGTGCATCTACATACCACATGTGAAATACTATTAAGCTATTAAAAACAAAAACATTATGAATTTTGCAGGCAAATAGATGTAACTTGATAATATCATCTTGAGTGAGGCAACACAGTCTCCAAAGGACATTCTTGGTATGTACTCCAAAGTGGACATTAGTCATAAAATACAGGATACCCATGCTGCATTCTATAGACTGAGAGAAGTTAAACAAGAAGGAAAGCACAAGGGAGGATGCTTGAATCTCACGTAGAGGGTGGAATAAAATTGTTATTAAAAGGCAGATGGAAGAAGAGAACTCAGTAGGAGTGGGGATGGAGAGGGGAAGGGAGAGTGTTCAGGATCAGGCCTGGGGATGTACAGGAGTGATGGTGAAAAGAGTGAACAGAAATGTACAAGTAACAGGGGTGGGGAGGGGGGGAATCTCATGGATATGACAGAGACTTGGGATAAGGGAGGCACCCAAGAATCAATGGAGGTGACCTTAGCTATGACATACAGCACTGGGGATATAGAACATGAAGAGGACACCTCCTGTAGCCAGGCAAGAACTCAAGCGATGCTACAAAGACACTGGCCTACCCACAAAACCTTTGACCCAAAATTTATCATGTCTACAATATTGTAGGGATAGGGAATGGAACAGAGACTGAGGGAATGGCCAACAAATAACTGGTCTGACATAAGACCCACCCCATGGACAAACACATCCCTAACAGTATTAATTATACTCCATTATGCTTGCAGACCTAAGTCTAGCATGCCTGTCCTCTGAGAGGTTCTAGTCTGTAGAGGGCCGCAATAACATGCGCCACCACTAGATGGCGCTGGCTTCCACTGCGCCCCACGTGGAAGGCCAAGTCAGTCAAGATGGCGCCAGCCTTCGCTGCGCCAGCTGGCCCCCCTCTCAGGAAGTAAACTGTGCGCATGTGCAAGAGTGCCTTCCTGCCAGGTCTTTGCCCATTCCGGGGCGTGCCTGATGAGATCATGAGTAAGCAACCAATCAGGTGTGGATGCGTGCTCGAGGGTTAAATAGGCGCGCGGGGCTTCTCCATGAGATAGGAATAAAGTATCACTCATAGCAAGAATTTCTATGTCTCGCGTGCTTCTTGCCGGCGGAAAGTCGCGCGTGGGACACTAGTCAGCATCTAACTCAGAAGGATACAGATATCCACAGACAAGAAATGGATGGAGCTTAGAGATTCTTATATAATTCCTTTAAATACAAAAGTATAGAGAAAAGTGAGGATGTAAGGACAGAAAATTTGTAGAAAAAAATGATAAATGATTGTTAGAAATGAAATCTGTTGCTTTGGTAAATTAGTTTTTACCCTGGAACAAAGAACTTTGTCTTGTGAACGATTGTATTTGGAATATCAGATATGACAAAACTGGAAAACAATTTGTATGTCTGAGGTTTTATATAATGTTGGTATTCTTCAATGATTCTCCCAGTGATTTGATTTTGTTAAATGAAAACTCATGAAAAAGATGGAAGGAAGTGATGTTTTTTTCTTAAGAATAAGCTGATAAGGTACTGTCAGAGGACGTCTTTGTCTCCTAGGTTCTTTAACTTAACTTGATCAGCACAAAAGGGAAAGTATCTGAGGCCTTTATAGCCATGGTTGTCGGAGGCAGAACCATGAAGCACACCAACCGATGGCTTTTCTTCTTCATTTTATAGAAAAATGTTATGTGTTATTTCAGACTTATCTGTAATAAAATTGACAGAAAGGATCAGCAAGGATTATAGCAATAATACTTATGAAACCATTACCTGTCCTCTTTAATAAAAAAGGGTCTCTTTTTCTCCTAATGCTTTGGACGTTTGAAACACTAGCTTCCATATAAAGAGCAATGTGCGTAATAATCTAAGGTTCCAATCAGAAAGAAAAGGAAAGGCATTTTGTTAAGTGAGTTAAATCAGTTACAAAAAGACAAATACTACACATTCTTTCTTATGTGAGGAAATGAACAAGTACATAACAAAATGTCTCGAGTGCCTTCAAGAATTATAGAGTCATGCATGCTGATACGTAAGAGCTGGATATAATATGCATGCCATCTGTGTAATTTGTTGTAGTGAGTTGATCCTTATCAATTATGTAAGACAGTTAATATCTGTTTATCAAAAAGAAAAGAAAAACTTTAAATGCAAGTGAGATACACTAAGATGGGTAGAATACAGAGATTGGCAGTGGGTGCCACATGAATATTATTCTTCATCTAGTGCTTACAAAAATATGGGTTTACTCTTTCCTTTTTAGAGATATCCAAATGGTTTACACTGGACTAAGTTTAACTACTATAAACACTACGTTTCTCTCTGTAGTCGTCTAGGGAGGATTCATTCCTTTCTTCTTTTCCTCAGTCCCTACTTTGTCTGAAACTGTTACTCCAGGCTCAGAACCCATAGCATACCACTGTGCCATGTCTTTCTGACTTGTGTAATTCTTGCTCTATCATGTAAGAAAACTTGTTCAGGGTAATCTTGCTATCTTGAACCACTAATTAAAACAAATACCAGTGAACTATAAATTTAAGCAAAGTATCAATTACATTTATTTAGAAATAGTCTAGGATGCACATAAAACCAGATACACACAAACTGATAAAAGAAAAAGTGGGGAAGAGCCTAGAACACATGGGCACTGGGGAAAATTTCTTGATCAGAGCACCAATGGCTTATGCTCTGAGATCAAGAATCGACAAATGGAACCTCATAGAATTGCAAAGCTTCTATAAGGCAAAGGGTACTGTCATTAGGACAAAATGGCAACCAACAGATTGGGAAAAGATCTTTACCAATCCTATACCAATAGAGGGCTAATATCTAATATGTACAGAGAACTCAAGAAGTTAGACTCCAGAGAATCAAATAACCCTATTAAAAATAGGGTACAGAGCTGAACAAATAATTCTCAGCTGAGGAATATCAAATGGCTGAGAATCACCTAAAGAAATGTTTGACATCCTTAGTCATCAGGGAAATGCAAATCAAAAGAACCCTGAGATTCCACCTCACACCAGTCAGAATGGCTAAGATCAAAAACTCAGGTGACAAAAGATGCTGGCAAGCATGTTGAGAAAGAGGAACATTCCTCAATTGGTAGTATTGCAAGCTGGTACAACCACTCTGGAAATCAGTCTGGAGGTTCCTCAGAAAATTGGACATAATAGTACCTGAGGGCCTAGCTATATCACTCCTGGGCATATACCCAAAAGATGCTCCAACATATAACAATGACACATGGTCCATGATGTTCATAGTAACCTTTTTTATAATAGCCAGAAGATGGCAAGACCCCAGATATCCTTCAACAGAGGAATGGATATAGAAAATACGGTACAATTATACAATGGAATACTACTCAGCTATCAAAAACAATGACTTCATGAAATTCATAGGCAAATGGATTGAGCTAGAAAATACCATCCTGAGTGAGGTAACCCAATCACAATAAAGCAAACATGGTATGCACCCACTGATAATTGGTATTAGCCCAAAAGTTTGGATTACCTAACATACAATCCACAGACCACATGAAACTCAAGAAGAAGGATGACCAAAGTGTGGATGCTTCAGTCCTTCCTAAAAGAGAGAACAAAAAATATTCATAGGAGGAGATATAAAGACAAAGTTTGGAGCAGAGACTGAAGGAATGACCATTTACATTCAGAGCCTGTCTCACCTTAGGATCTAGCACATATTCATACAGCTACCAAATCCAGACAATATTGCTGATTCCAAGAAGTGCATGCTGTCAGGAGTCTGATAAAGCTGTCTCCTGAGGGGCTCAGCCAGAGCATGACAAATACAGAGGCAAATGCTCATAGCCAACCATTGAACTGAGAATGGGGTCCCCATTGGAGGAGTTAGAGAAAGGATTGAAGGAGATGAAGGGGTTTGCAACCCCATAAGAACAACAATATCAACCAACCAGAAATCCCAGGAACCAAACCACCATCCAAAGAGTACACATGGACAGACCCATGGCTTCAGATGTATATGTAGCAGAGGATGGCATTGTTGTACATCAATGGGAGGAGAAGCCCTTGGTTCTGCTAAGGCTGGACTCCCCAGTGTAGGGGAACATGAGAAAGGGGAGGCAGGAAGGGGTGATTGATTGGGTGGGGGAACACCCTATAGAAGAATGTGGAGGGAGATGGAATAGGGGTTTTATGGAAACCAGGAAGGTGGACAACATTTCAAATGTAAATAAAAAAGGCCAAGAAAAAGCTAAAAAAATTATAAAAAAAAATCTAAGTTCCTAACTTAGTAGAAGAATTTAGGAAATTATCCCGCTTTTGATAGGAATGTATATTTAAAAATTAAAATTCTATTTTTGTCCCTTTATGCCAGCTGTAAGTATATAAACAAATTTAAACAAATAGCAGAAATATGTACACATTTATTCTTTTCCTCGTACTATTCTCAGTAGCCAAGCTATGTCCATCAACAGGGACATGGATAGCAAAAATGTATATATAGTGTGGGTTAAATTAACAATGGAGAATGTACTCATGTTATTTGCTGACAAAAATGGTTTGGACTGGAATTCATCATTTCAAGTGAATTAAGCAGGGTTCAGAAAAAAATAAAATTAGAAAGTATCTGTTTGGGAAAAGGAAAGGAACCATCAGGGAAATGGGCACAGCCAAAGAGCTCTGCTATATGTAATCAAAGAAAATGAGACAAGTGTGGAAGATGTTGGAAAGGCAGCCCTTCATTTTATATGATAAAAATACACTGATAATTGTTAAAAGGATCAATAATGTTCCACTTCCAAAACTGTTTGTGTGTAAGGTAACAAAGCCACATCCCTGCTCTTAGAGTATAGACACTTGTGTGTCATCCTCTTTTTTACCACCCAGACAGAAAATATTGAACCAAAAACTGTAAGTTAGTAGTCAAACGTTTTTTCCATTCACTTCCCACCTCTCATCCATTCCTAGTGAACTCTTACTTTAGTCAGATAAAATAGAATTGAAACCATACTCTCTCTTTCTTGCTTAGTGCAAGACACAGCAGACTAATGCAAAGCAGGCTCAGCTTACCCTGGAATTTGGAGAACATTGTACTGATCTACTCTGAAGTTGTCAGGTAACATATTACTGTGAAAGGAAATGGACACTGGAATTGCATATTATGCAAATATATTCAATCCCTTCACACTGTTGAAAAAGTTTTCATAGCTAATTATGGGAACTGTGGGACTGGCCTTTGGAGAGTTTAATGTTTTCTGGGGATGCTCATGAATAGTGCTATTACACCTAAGAATAAAATTGTTCGTTTCCACTTGAAACACTCATTAGCAAACTTTTAAATGGCTGCATTGTCTGAAGCCTGATTAGTGCTAGAAGACTGTGATGAATGTTGCTCATTACATAGATTAAGCTTTAGCTTTGTGCACACTTCTTTATTGCCTAATAATGTGAAACATTTTACACTGAAAGAGAGTCAGGTAGACAAATGAGAGTATTTTAATCAATTGACTTAGTGGTACCATCAAAACCCCTGTGAAAGGTCTAGGCACTTTGGCAGAATGTCACCTCTTCGATAATTAACACTTGAAAGTAAATTGGTTTCACATGAGCTTAGAAGTCATTTCAGGTTTCTTTCTGTGTGAGATAGACTGATAACAGCTGAAGCATGCATAGCTCCCTGCTTAAAAACACTGTGGCTGATACTAACCGTCAAGGCATTCTGTGTAAATCTGTTGCCTGGATAATTTTAATACTAGAAATATAACTGGAAAAAGCGTCTACTTGTTTGCCAGGCAAGGCTAAATCAGGTAGAACCACAGCATGCTGTGTGCTCTTAATTGGACTATTAATATGATGGATGAAACTATCATTTAAAATTTTATGGGGTAGAACAACATGGCATACAAGCTCCCTTCTGTGTGTGTAAGCAGATGAACAAACACAACGAAAACCTCGCAATGTCTTATATGCAAGCTATAATTGATGAAAAACCTAATTATGCCTTTTTGAGAGGGAAATCAAAAATATATAAATCATAGACTAATTTATTCATGAAAAACTACCCAGCCCGTAGAAATAAGAGCTGGAGACATACAGGTTTAAGAAGTAGGAAATAGAAGGAATAGACTTGAAAATTTTTCTCTCACTCTTCTCATTTGATTTACTACGTAAAACCTAGGATCCAAAAATTAAAATCTGTAAATAATATGACTGCAATTCAGTTTAGTTATTATTGTTTTTAAAATTTAAAATGGTGTGTGTGTGTGTGTGTTATTTTGGAGTCATTGTGCATGCATAGAAGTCAGGGGATGGAGGAGTTAGTTCTCTTTTTCTACAATGCAGATCCTGGGGACTCAGTGTAGGTTCTTTGTTTGATAGAATGTGCCTTAACGCACTGGGCAATCTCATCAACCTTAAATGTAGTCTTTACAAAAAGAGTTTTTGTAGATTAATAAGAACTATTTGTTCTTTTAGTTTATGAAATAACAATCAAATCAAAATTGTTACAGTAGTAAAATTATACTTAAAAATCTGAGATATTCTAAATTTTAAGTGGCTTTATAAAAAAAATTAGAGCTAGATATGAAGATTCATGACTCTAATCCTAGAACTCAGGAGACTGAGGCAAGAAGTTGAGAACTGTGTATTTGAGAACAGTTGGACTACAATGTGTAATAAACAACAGTGTGTGTTGATATGTTGATATATAAATATGCTAAACACATACACACACATACCACACACACACACACACACACACACACACACACACACACACACACTCTACACCAAGTAGGTAACATTTATTAATCCACATAACTATCTCTCTCTCCTTTTCTCTCTTTCCACCACCTCTTCCTTCTTGTTGTCTATTGAGAAAAAATAAAACATGTCAGCATTCCAAGAGTACTATTATTATTGACTATTTAAATCTCAATGTGAATGTGTACAAGCATCTATGAATTTCCTGTATTAAACTTCAATTTAGGGTTCTTCAAGTAACAACTCCTAGGTACCTGACCCCCAACGTCCAGCAGCTGCTAATGTCTAACCTACTCTGCTTCTGTGAAACTAACTATTCATGATTAAACATGAAGTGAAATGTTTCAATATTGTTTTCTTTTTCTTTACTTACATTATTCAACATGAGTTTCTCCAAGTTCACCTACAATGATAGAAGCTATGGGATTTCCTTCCTTTTATAGGTAAATAGTGTATATTACACATTGTTTACTTCATCCTTATAAGACACTAAAGATGATTTTACTACTAGGCTAGGTACTTCTATGGTAAACACAGGTGGGCAAGCACTTCTTCAGTGACATTAATAATTTTGTTTATGACCCTGGAAAATAAAATTGTTGGATTATATTAGTATTCTATTTTTAGGTTTTTTGAAAGATTTTTTTGTTCTGTTTCTTTTTTTTTATGCCCCTGGTAACCCACCTTCCCAACAGCAATAAATGAGGGCTAATTTCTTCTCTAAATTGTAGCCAATGATTACATTTTTTTTCTTTTTAGTAGTTGTTGTTCTAATTAATGGGAGGTGATATCTCACTGTTGCTTGCTTGAGGTAACATTTCCCTGATGTTTTGTGATGTTTAGCACTTTTCATATACTGTTGAACTTTTGCATGTCTTCTGTGGAGAAATGGCATAGAAAGTCTCTTGTCTATTTTTAATTGGGATAATTGGGTTTATTTTATTTCATTTTTTTGCAATTGGGATGTCAGAATTCTTTGTATAGTTTGTGGAAATGTCCTTATCAGATATTCCTTTTGACTTCTTCCTCTGATTGTGGTTTGTTTACTTTGCAATGTAGAAAATTTCCAGTGTACAGCCTACCTATGTTTTGCTTTATTACTTGCATATTGGAACTTACATATATGTAATATATTATATATGAATATGTTATATACTATATGATAATTTATTCTACCATTGGAATGTTATAAAATATGTTCTATAATATATTTATATCTAAAATCATTGCTTTTTCTTATATATTTGGGTATGTCTTAGTTACTCTGACAAAAGCAACTGATGGGAGAGTATATTCTGTTTTCTAGTTCCAGGATACAGTCTACTATTTCAGGGAAGTCACAGTGGCAGGACCTTGAAGCAGCTGACATGCACAATCAGGAATCTGCAAGAAATAAATTCATTGTCTTGTCTATCTTCTTTTTCTCTGCTGAAAGTCTGTGAGTGCAGCCTGGTAATAGAACTATCTAGAGTAGTTTTTCTCAGATCAATTAAAGTAATCAAAATAAAGTCCACAGGAATTCCCAAAGGTCCAACTCTCAGGTGATTCTAGATTGTATAAAGATGACAACTTTCTCTATCATATAACATGTATAATCTTTTGTATGAACATGTAGTGTATGCTAAGTGGCTTGTGGCATTTTCAAAATCTGCGTACTTTCTAGTCTTACATTTTCTTGTCTCATATTTGTCTTTAAATAGTTTTTAATTAGTTACTATATATTATGAAAGGTATACGTTTAATGTCACCCTACTGATTGATGACCAGCTTTCTTGTAAATTGCATTTCTGCTCTCTCTAGAAAGAATATTATCCTTTATGCTTTGCTGCTTAGGGATATTAAAGCATTTCTTTCTCAATTGAAACAATTTTTTCCTGGAGAGAGAGGAAGAAAAAACTACATACAATATACAGGGAGTGGATGAAACTTGCAAGTCCCAGGATGCTCCCAAAATTTTAAAATTCTTAAGGGCCAGCTACAAGGTATGACAATTAGTAACAACTGATAGGGAGTGGATACTGTAGCAAAAACCCCTCTGCCTGCTAGCCATGCAGGGAACAAGAAGCTATAGATTTTACGAGTTTTTATGTATGCCAGCATAGGATTTTGGGTGATTCATGTGTCTTTCAGTAACCCATGGTCTATAAATATACTCTGCATTCCTGTAAATAAGTCTAAAAATCTCATTAGCTCACTAGGTTAGATTTAGGTGGAATTGTTTCTTTTGTTTTGTAAACATATCTCACCTGCTTCAATCAGTGCACACTTTCATTATATTTGTGGTAAATGAAAGTATTACCATCTCTTACTTTCAACCTCACCTCATAAGAAGCTATTTTTACATTGGACAATTTTCTGCAGTTCTAATGCATCAAATTCTCATTTTTTCTTCGTTTATGAAGTGCCCAGTACATAGTTCAAAGCATAGTGACCATAAGCCAAGCATTAGTTTTATTCATTTATTAGAGTACCAGGTTACTTGTACACACATATTTACTTAAGCTGCTGAACACAGTCTGTCAATTTTCTGAGAGTCGTAATATCATAGTTCTTATAGAAAAACAAACAAAAATCTCAGGCAATTTTTACAGATAGTTAAGAGGCTCATTACAAATCTAGGATTCTAGAACAGAAAGCATTTAACAGCAAGGGAGAGAGTTTTAGCAAGGATTAACACGTTCAAAGCTCTGCTGGTTTTAAGTTATGTGTAAGTACGGCTATTATATTTCAAGACTTATGATAGACAACTCCATTCCTAAAATTGGTTATACTGTTTGGTGTCTTCTCAACATCAGAAGATGCCTCCCTCTGATTGTCTATAGGCAAATATGTGTGCATGTTCTTGAGTAATGTTTGGTATAGGGGGCTAAACACATTCAGATGGTGCCTTGGTCATCCTGACAAAATGCATATAAGCAGATGGAGTAAGTTATTAAGCAGAACTTCTTCCTGTCTTCTGTTTCAATTCCTACCTCCAAGTTTCTACCTTGGGTTTCTGACCTGATTTCTCTTTATACTGGATGACAATTGAGAGCTGAAACAAATCCTTTCATACTCTGTTTGCTTTGAGTCATGATATTTTATCACAGAAAGAGAAAGTGAACTAAGACAGAAGATATTCTACTTATGAAGGAGATAATATTGGGGGGGCATATGAAAGAGTCATTGTCTTACATGAGAAAATGAAAATGTGAGTAGATGCTAGGTTTGTGGAAAGGAAGTACGTCTGTGTGTAATAGAGATATAATTTAATATTAATATAAAAGTATCTCATCATGTTTTTACAATTGTTAATAATAATTCAATCTTCACTTGGTATTTGGAAGATAGTGTTTCCTGAATCTACTGAGGATATCAAGATTTAGATATGATCAAGTAACTCACATAAAATGATCTTGGATTTACAGATAACTAGTACATATCCTCCTATTTGCTTAGAATCAACTTAGACTATATATGTGTGTGTGTCTAGTAACAATGTAGGAGATGTAAAAAAGCTATTCTATATATTTTCCTCTTAAAATTGAAGATAGAATCTTCATTCATATAATACATCCTGACCAGAGTTTCTCCTCCCACTGCTTCCCCTACCCCCGCAACCCTAACCACCTGTATTTTCTTGTCTTAGACTTTTATTACTATGAATATACATCAACCTTTATAAAGAGTTAGGGTTGGCTTACAGTTAAGAGACTTAATATATTATTATCAGGACAGGAAACATGGTGATGTGCAGAAACACATAGTGCTGGATAAGGAGTTGTGAGATCTATATCTTAATCCACATGCAGCAGGCAGTCTCACAGTGGACATGGCTTAAGCATCTGAGACATCAAAGCCTGCACCATA
The DNA here is from genome assembly GCF_021556685.1 of Rattus norvegicus. NCBI lineage: Eukaryota > Metazoa > Chordata > Mammalia > Rodentia > Muridae > Rattus > Rattus norvegicus. Next base: position 92,214,045 of record NC_141547.1, read on the forward strand.
GTGATGCACTTCCACGGATACAGCCATACATACTACAAGAAAGTCCGACCTCTATAAGTGTCACTCTCTATGGATCTATGAGAGCTATTTTAATCAAGCCACTGTATTCTATTCTTTGTTCCACACAGGGGCTTATAGCCATATCATAATACAAAATGCATTTAGTCCAACTCTCAAAGTCCTTATAGTTTATCTTGGTATTAGTACCTTTTTTAAAGTCCAAAGTTCAAAATAGCTTCTAGACCTCATGAAATCTCTTAACCGTTATCTCCTATAAAATCAAAATGAAAAAGCAGATTACATACTTCAATATATAATGACACAGAATACACATTAGTATTCCAGAAAGAAACTTAGTGTGGAAATACTGGGCCATAACAAGTGTGAAAAACAGGATGGAAAATTCTAAACTCTGCATCTCCATGCCTGATGTCAAAGAGCTTTCAGCTTGGTTGACTACAACACATTCCTTTCATTTGGAATGTTTCTACTCCCAAGTGAAAGCTTTATTCAGCATGTATCCCATGACTCAGGCATTTCTAACACCATGGGGTCTCCCAGGCAATCAGCCTTCACCTTCATAGCTTCATGCAATGGCTTTCTAATCTTCCATGCAAGGATACCCCTGATACATGCCTAGCCCCAGTGGCTTTCCTTGGTTACTAAGGGAGATTTCATAACCCTCTTCTCTTCTTGAGTCTAAAGCCAGTATTATGTGAACAAAACTGCCAAGTTCTGCTGCTAACTGAGGCTGAAGTGTGGCCTTCTTATTAAAATACACCCTTGGGAGCTTTCTTCTTTTGATGGTTTCCTTCACTACCTAAGCTTGACTGTCCTGAAAATTTCTCTGTAGACCAAGTTGGCCTTAAACTTAGAGATCTGCCCCATACTACCTCTGAAATGCTAGAATTAAAGGCAATGCCCACCATACCTTAAACTTTTCTTTCATTCCTTTTCATAAGTTGGAAATAAAACTGCATGGGAGTCTCACCAGGAGGTCACCACCCAGTATATTCCAATTAACATCGGGATGTCCTTTAATCTGTTTATCTCCTTGAACACAGGTCTTAGCTTCATCTTGCTTCCTTGTCCTCAATTTCTCCTCAAATTATATATTTTGTAGTTTTCCTTGCCCAGCTTGCCCCTTTCATTATAGAGTTGCGTAAAAGTGAGCACTAACAACTTTGTGGCAGAGTCAATACTAGGCTGTTTTGTGATTTCCTCTGTTATTGCAATTAATCCAAAACTCTTCAATCTAGCCAGAAACTAAATTTTTGGACAAGGGCAAAACCATTCACATTCTTAGTCAATATATCATAACATTGTCTCTAGACCACATACACAAATCCTCCTCTGAAACCTCTTGAGCCATGCCCCCACAGTTCAACTCAATCTCAGCACCACTTCTTCTATGCTGGTATTAGTTTGGAACATTAAATCCCATTTAAAACATGCAACTGCTTTTCTAATACAAAATACCAAAGTCTGCACTCTTCTAAACAAAAACATAGTCCAGTCAATTATATAAACACCTGCCTTTGGTACCAACTCCTGTCCTAGCTAGGATTTTATTGCTGCGAAGAGACAGCATGGCCATGCCAACTCTAATATCAAAAACATTTAAATGGGAGTGACTTACAGTTCTTTGGTCTAGTCCATTATTTTCATGGCAGGAAGTATGGTAGCATGCAGGCAGACATGGTGCTGGAGAAAAAGATCTGTAGACATCAGGAAGTGATTTGTCTCACAGAGCATGGTTTGAATACCATAGATGTCAAAGCCTGCCCCCAGTGATATACTTCCTCCAACAAAGTCATGCCTACCCCAACAAAGCTACACCTCATAGCAGTGCCACTCCCTATGGACCTGTGGTAGCCATTTTAATTTAAACCACCATTTTAATTTAAACCACCTCACCCTCTGAACCATTTCCCGTTTCCCTTCAGAAAAAACAAACAAACAAACAAACGAAAACATTCTTCATGTAACAACAACGAAACACCACAAAATTAAATTCAACAAGACAAAGTAAAAGACTTTGCATCAAGGCTAGACCAAGCAACTCCACAGTAAGAAAACAATCCCAAAAGCAGGCAAAAGATTCAGAGACACACCTGCTCCTACTATGAGGGATTCCACAAAAGCACAAGATAAGAGCAGCAACATATACAGAGAGAATCTGGTTCAGACTCTTGCAGGCCTCATGTTTTCCACTTCAATCTCTGTGAGCCCATAAGAGCCTCGCTTAGTTGATTCAGTGAGCTATGTTTTCCTGGTGGCCTCCGTCCCCTGTAATTGTGAACAGGTATACTCAGCACAGACTTTTTAAAGAATAGTATTTTGATTATGTTGTCACTTGAGTCTATGACTTGGAACTGATGACATAGAGATTTTTTAATTATAGATAATTAAATGAAAATCATAAAATATAATCTAAATGATACAATAAAATGAGGATCTGGGAGGAATCAGAAAAGAGTGATCAACATTTTGCATGAAAAAAAGTTTTTCAATAGAAAAAGGCAAAAAATATCACAGGAAATGCTAAAAATAAAGCATAACACAAACACACACGCACACACACATATATTTAAATATTTTTGGAAACAAAACTTGAAATTTTCTGAAACATCTGAATGACTCTAGAAATATGTTTGAGGGAAAATTTTTATAAAAATAGTTATTGATTTCTGTCAATGAAACCAAGAAAAGGTATGCATTTTTAGGATGTTTAGTCACATAGCATAAACAGGATATTTTGAAATATTAAGATTTAGAGTAAATGCAGTTATGGTGTAACATAGAATATTAGTACACATTTTTATTGTTAGAATTAGAATTAGAAGTGCACGTTACTTTTAATAATCTCATATCTCACTTTGTATCCTTTCACTAGCCATAATTCCACAACTACATATCAAATAAGATATATCCAAGGCTAACACTAATTCCACTGTAAATTCATGTAACCTAAAACACCTTGGTGAGATCAGAGTTAATACACTATTGGATAGAATAATTTCTTTTAATATTCTAACCTACCTTCATTAAAAGTTGCCTGCATTGCTGGCACCTAAGCAATTGATATTTCAAAAACTTACTAGTACATCAATTCATAAAATTATCAGAAGCTGAACTCAGGATCTTTTCTCTTTCATGTATACTGTACATATAAATTTGTTAATAAAAATGTTCTTTTATTATGTCACAAGAATCTGATTTGAACTCTCATTGTATCTCATTGTAGATTCCATTATATTCAATTTAATCTGGGTTATCATTTATTAGAACTACTATTATGGAAAAATAATTATGACCAGGGAATCTGAAGCTTAGAGGTATAATTAACTTGTTAATTTGTTCAGGATACATTTGTGAAGATTGTCTTTAAGCAATAATATTTGAACAACAGGATTATTTTATACTCATGATACTTATGCCTTAGGAATGTGGTATTTTAAGTCATATATAAAAACTTTTATTTATAATCTTTCATTAGGAAAGAAAACATGAAATTTGAGCAGCACCCAATCCCCAGCACCACTGTCGTGAAGTACAGATATATGCCATCACTTCTCAGTCAACAGAACTACAGCTGGCACTTATATTTTTGTTTGTGGTGAATTCTATACTCCAGGCCTTATAAATGCAAAGCAAATGCTCTACCCCTAAGAAATACTCCAAAACCACAAATTTCCACATGCATTCCACATATGACTTGGTTCTTCATCAAATTTATTCTGCAAATTACTAACAGTGTAATCTGTGCTTCAAGTTGTAGAAAAATAAAACTGTCTTCACAGAAAGACAGCCTCTAAAACAACCAGAGCTCTCAATCTCTCAACTATAAAGACACATACAAAAATGCCTATGAAGATGTGCTAAAAACAAGCTGGAATGGTGTTTGTTGACAAACAAGGAGATCAATTGGTATTAAAATGGAAATTGCGTATGCAGTAAAAAGTTCAAAAATCTTGTCAACATGGTCAAAATACTAATTAAAATTCCAGAGAGAAGAAGCTCCATGGTGGCCCTTGATCCAGATAGTTACATATTGGTGAGGATGGGGTAGACACATATGACTTTGTGTTTATTTTAACAAAAAGGGAGAAAAAGATCTAACAAGGAACTGTGGTGTTGTTACAAGGCAGTATTTAACAAGGACCATGTAATAGGAAGTCCCAGAATGACAACTGTACTTCTGATTAAGGAATAAAATGTTCTTTTATCCTTAGAGATTATCCTTCCAACTGTCTATCCATATTCCAACATATCACAGTGAAACAAGTTGAATAAAGTAATTTCTACTTTTAAAAGCATACAATTTAGAAAACTCATTTATTCTCTTCTCTTTACTTTTTGATATTTGAGCAGAATAGCAAAAATGTTCAATTGTTAACGTCACCACACTTATACTTTAGGGGAGTATCTTAATTTTTTTTAAGAGAAACCATGGTCAAGCAACTCTTATAATGGAAAACATTTAATTGAAGCTGTCTGGCTTATAGCTTTAGAGGTTTTGTCCATTATCAATCATGTTGCTGGAAAACATGATAGCCTACAGGCACACATGGTGCTGGAGAAGGAGTAGAGAGTTCTATATCTAGATTGTCAGTCAGCAGAGACAGAGGGAAGAGGGAGGGAGGGAAGGAGGGGGAGAGAGAGAGGGGGGGGGAGGGAGGGAGGGAGGGAAGGAGGAGGGAGGGAGGGAGGGAGGGAGAGAGAGAGAGAGAGAGAGAGAGAGAGAGAGAGAGAGAGAGAGAGAGAGAGAGAGAGAGAGAGAGATTGGACCTAGCTTGAACTTCTGATATCTTAAAGCCTACTTGCAGTGACACATTTCCTCCAAGTTCATGTGTATTACAAGAAGGGCACACTTCCGAACAGTACTACTCCCTTTGGATTTACGGAGGTCATTTTCAATCACAAAACCTCAGGGAGAGACAAAAAACCAGCTTATACCATGATAAGTTGATCAAGCATAAATAACTGGAAATGTTGGCAGAAGGCAGAGAGACTTTTTTGGAAGGGGGCATCTCAGGGATGGATGTAGCTCTGATGGGGCTGTTCAGAGACCTGGCAAAGTTCTAAGTTCAGAAGGCTCTGTGCAGTTGGAAATGGGTTTCTCGAAAATGTCTGTACTGCAAAAGCAGCTAGAGATATTTAAGGTTCTTCCATATAGGATGAAAACTTAGAAGTTTTATAAACGGGACATGGATTTTGATTACAGGAGCAAAGACTGTTTGTGCTAGGAAGGAAGGCTGCACATGCATTTGACCTGTGTCCTGGAGGAATGGTAAGACAGGAGAAGAAATTGCACAATGAATTATGTGAAAGCTTCAGTGTCTGAACACTAACGCCTACTGCTCAATAGTAACGTGTTCAGTAGGAAAAAGCAAAATAAAACAGGAGGAAGGCTATGCCCCAGGGCATATGGTTCGGTAGGAAGGCCAATATTTGATGGTAGATACAAAGAAAGTTTAGATGCTTTAGAAAAATACACAGCCATGGAGAATATTTGATATTTGCAAAAATCCTTGAAGCCAATATCCCTGGGTAAGTACACCCTCAGTGGACACTCTCTTTAAAGGCTCTTATCACAATATGAATTTGGAAAGCCCACTTGACCATGCTGGGAATTGAAAACACACATTGAGCAGGTGCTCAGTTAACTGAGTTTGATGTGCAGGTTTACAACTTCATTGTAGTAACAAAATTCTATTTCTCCCTTGTTTTACTATTGTTGATGAGGAATCTTACTGTATTTTAATTAATGGCAGAAAATAGGGCCTGAAGTGGAAACTTGATTGGTAAAAATCGGTAGGAGTATAAATCATGGGCATAAATATTTTTTCACAGTTGACCTGCTGTGGTCAACAGGATAAAATGCTATTAAGCAAACGACAGTTACAAATTCATTGTATAACTTGCTTGCTCCAAATGAATTTAAATGATCTATTGATAGGTAACATCGTGAAACATAAGTTTGACTGATCACAACCCACAAATAGTTTAATACCTACATATCTTCAACGAGAGAAAGGGAAATTTTTCAAGCTCATAGCCTATGAAAAGCATTTAGACCAGTATTTTAGGTAATGCATCCTTAAAGCTTTTCAGAATTTGAAGATAAATCAAATTACTACACTAAATATTAAGGAGGCAATCTTTTTTTTTTAATTTCATGCACAGGTTTCTCTCTGTCTCTGTCTCTGTCTCTGTCTCTGTCTCTCTCTCTCTCTCTGTGTGTGTGTGTGTGTGTGTGTGTGTGTGTGCATGTGCGTGTGTGTGTTGTGTTGTGTGTGTGGAATTTTCCACCTGTATTTAATATTTAGCATTACCAGTTATGGAAATTCAAAGACTGGATACTATATTACAGCTTTGGCTCTGATTAATTTTTTTCCTTAATTTTGTCTCACCCAGACTTGTAATCTCTCCTTCAGATTTCATTTAAAGATTCTCTACTTTCTGTTATGTTTTCCTTGCTTCACAATTCCCTTGTCTGTTTCTTCTAGCATACCCTGAAACAATGGAGACTTCAGTATTAAGTGCCTATGCTTTTCAACTTCCAGAAAAGATGAGCATAGTGAAAGGTAGGCATTCGCTAACCAGAGAAATAGTGCATATTCTTGACAGGCATATCCAAAGTGCCTTATATGAGCCTACAAACGGCAATGTCTTCTTCAGAATATGTTTCCTCCTCCCCCAGATTCTCTACAGCTCCAGCCCATCCTACTCTTTGTACTTTGTCTCTCAAAGAGAAATTTCTTAGAGCATGAATCTGATGATACTATGCTGAGAATAATTTTTCCAATTTTTCTATTCGCCTTCCAGGTACATTTACAGAAATGCTTACAAGACTTTACTTGAAGACCATAGACTCAAGTGATCTATAATATGTGTTATATCTGATATTACAAATAATTGCATTTTTCAGTCCATCTGAATTTCTCACATTTGTTTATGCTGCTCTGCCTCTCTCTGCATTACATGCAGATTTCTAAATGGACTGTGTTAGCATGCTTATAGGTGATTAGGCATGGATCTATCTCAGTCTAGAATATCTTCTTCCCTTCTAATACCCTTGGATACTCCACATGCAGAAATACTTCATTCCAATCCCCTTCTCCTTTGTGAATTCACTTTTCCATAGTAATTTTAATGATTGTGCTGGTTAGATTTTCCCATCTAGATACAAGTTAGAGTCATCAGGAATCATGAATGAAGGAGATTTTCTTCTCTTTTATTAATTTTAGTTTTTCTTTTATTGGATTGCTTATGGATTTAGAGTACAAATGTTAGCTCCTTTTGCAGATCCCTCCTGTCCCATATCTCCTACCCCTGCTTCTATGAGGATGCTCCCTGACCCACTCCCCAACTCCCACCACAACAACCTGGTATTCCCCTACACTGGAGAAGAGACTTCATAGGGCCAAGGGCTTCACCTCCTATTGATGCCAAACAATGCCATCCTCTGCTATTTATGCAGCTGCAGCCATGAGTCCCCACATGTGTACTCTTTGGTTGGTGGTTTAGTCAATGGGAGTACAGGGGTGTCTGTTTGGTTGATATTGTTGTTCTTCCTGTGGGGTTAAAAACACCTTCAGCTCATTCAATCTTCCTTTCTATAAGTCCTCGATTGAGGTCCCATGCTGACTCTGATAGCTACAAGCATCAATCTAAATAAGTAAGGGTCTGGCAGAGCCTCTAAGAAGATATCAATATCAAGCTACTGTCAGAAAGCACTTCTTGGCATCAGCAATAGTGACTGGTGATGATTGCAATGGTGGCTACAAATGGGATGGATAACCAGGTGGAGCAGTCTCTGGATGGCCTTCCTTAGTCTCTGCTCCATTCATTGTCTCTGTATTTCCTCCTGTGAATATTTTGTTCTCCTTTAAAAAGGACTGAGGCATCCACATTTCATTCTTTCTTCTTCTTAAGCGCCAGATGGTCTGTGAATTTTTTCTTCAGTATTCTGAACGTTGGGGGTAATATCTACTTATAAGTAAGTACATACCATGTATGTTCTTTTGAGACTGGGATACCTCACTCAGGATGATATTTTCTAGATTCATCAATTTGCCTAAGAATATCATGAAGTAAGTGTTTCTAATAGGTGAGTATTCCATTTTGAAAATGTACCAAATTTTCTGTATCCATTCCTCTGTTGAAGGACATCTGTGTTCTTTCCAGCTTCTGTCTATTATAAATAATAGTGATATGAACATAGCTGAGCATGTGTCCTTGTTATATGTTGGAGCATCTTTTAGCTATGCCCATGAGGGGAATAGCTAAATTCTCAGGTAGCACTATGTCCAATTTTCTGAGCAACCACCACACTGATTTTCAGAGTGGTTATATGAGCTTGCAATCCCACCAAAAGTGGAGGAGTATTCCTCTTTCTCACATTCTCGCCGGCATCTAATGTCACCATAGTTTTTAATCTTGTCCATTCTGACTGGAATAAGGTGGAATATCAGGGTTGTTTTGACATGCATTTCCCTGATGACTAGTGATATTGAACATTTCTTTAGGTGCTTTTTGGCCATTTGATATTCCTCAGCTGAGAATTCTTTATTTAGCTCTGTACAATATTATATAAGTTTATTTGGTTCTTTGGAGTCTAACTTTTGGAGTTCTTTGTATATATTAGATACTAGTCCTCTATTGGATGTAGGATTGGTAAATATCTTTGCCCAATCTGTTGCTTGCCGCTTTGTACTGTTGACAGTGTCCTTTACCTTACAGAAACATTGCAATTTATGAGGTCCCATTTGTCGATTCTTCATCTTAGTGCATATTCCATTGGTGTTCTGTTCAGGAAATTTGCTCCTGTGCGTATGTGTTCAAGGTTCTTTCCCACTTTCTCTTCTATTAGTTTCAGTGTATCTGGTTTGATGTGGAGGTCCTTGATCCACTTGGACTTAAACTATGTACAAGGAGATAAGAGTGGGTCGATTTGCTTTCTTCCACATGCTACCTACAGTTAAACCAGCACCAATTATTGAAAATGCTCTCTTCTCCATTAGATGGTTTTAGCTCCCTTTTCAAAGATCAAGTGACCATAGGTGTGGAGGTTCGTTTCTAGGTGTTCAATTCTATTCAATTGATCTACCTACCTGTTTCTGTACCAATACCAAGCACATTTTTTGTTTCTTTGTTTTTTCTTTGTTTTTTTTTATTTTGCTTGTTTTTATTTTCTTTCATGATTGCTCTGCAATACAGCTAGTGGTTCTAATTCTATGAAGAATTGAGTAGAAATTTTGAGTAGGAGATTAAATTGAATCTGTAGATTACTTTTGGCAAAATGGTAATTTTTACAGTATTAATCCTGCCAATCCATGAGCATGGGAATTCTTTCCATTTCTTGAGATCTTTTCAAATGTCTTTCTTCAGAGACTTGAAGTTTGTGTCATACAGATCTTTCCCTTGCTTGGATGGAGTCACACCAAAGTATTTTATGATATTTGTGACCATTGTGAAGGCTGTCATTCCCCTAATTTTTTTCTTAGCCTGTTTACTCTTTGAGTAGAGGAAGGCTATGGATTTGTTTGAGCTAATTTTATATCCAGCCACTTTGCTGAAGTTGTTTATAAGGTTTAGGTTTTCGATTGTGCAATTTTGGGATCACTTAAGTATACTATCATATCATATACAAATAGTGTGATATTTTGATTTCTTCCTTTCCAATTTGTATTCCTTTGACCTTCATTTTGTTGTCTGATTAGTCTGGCTAGGATTTCAAGAAGTATATTGAATAGGTAGGGAGAGAGTCGGCAGCCTTGTCTAGTCCTTGATTATAGTGGGGTTGCTTCAAGTTTCTTTTCATTTAGTTTGATGTTGGCTACTGACTTGTATATTGCTTTTACTATGAATTTTGTCAAATGCTTTCTCAGAACCTAATGAGATTTTCTTTTTTTCTTTTTTCTTTTAAGTTTTTTTATATAGTGGATTATGTTGATGGATTTCTGTATATTAAACCATCTCTGCATCCCTGGGGTAAAGTCTACTTGATTATTGTCAATTATCATTTTGATGTGTTTATGGATTCAGTTTGCATTAATTTTAGTATTTGTGCATTGATATTCATGAGGCAAATGGTCTGTAGTTCTCTTTTTTTGTAGGGTCTTGTCTGATTTAGGGATAAACATAATTGTGCCTTCAAAGAACGAATTGGGTAGTTTTCCTTGTTTCTCTTTTGTGGAGTAGTTTGAAGAGTATTGGTATTAGGTCTTCTTTGAAGATCTGATAGAATTCTGCACTGAACCCATCTGGTACTAGGTTATTTTTGGGGGGAGACTTTTAATGAGTGCATCTTTTTCTTTAGGGGTTATTGCACTGTTCAGATGGTTTATCTGATCCTTACTTAACTTTGGTATCTGATATCTGTCTAGGAAATTGTCCATTTCCTCCAGATTATACAGTTTTGTTGACTACAGGCTTTTGTTGTAAGATCTGTAATTTTTTTCAATTTCCTCAGTTTCTGTTGTTTTGTCTCCATTTACATTTCTGATTTTGTTAATCTGGACACTGACTCTGTGTGCTATGGTTATTCTGGCCGAGGGTTTAATATATCTTTTTTATTTTTTCTAAGAACCATCTCCTCATTTTATTGCTTCCTTCTATAGTTCTTTTTGTTTCTACTTGGTTGATTTCAGCCCTGAGTTTTATTATTTCCTGCCTTATAATTTTCTTTAGTGTGTTTTCTTCTTCTTCTTCTTCTTCTTCTTCTTCTTCTTCTTCTTCTTCTTCTTCTTCTTCTTCTTCTTCTTCTTAGAGCTTTCAGGTGTGCTGTCAAGCTGTTAGTATGTGCTCTCTCCAGGTTCTTTTTGAAGGCACTCAGAGGTATGGATTTTCCTCTTAGCACTGCTTTCATTGTGTTCCATTCAGTATTCTCCAGCTGCGAAATTTTTGTTTAGCTCTGTACCCCAGTTTATAAAAGTGTTATTTGATTTTGTAAAGTCTAACTTCTTGAGTTCATTGTAAATATTAAATAATAGGCCTATGCCAGATGTAGGATTCCTAAAGACCTTTCCCAATCTGTTGGTTGCCATTTTGTCCTTGATAGTGTCCTTTGCCTTACAGAAGCCTTGCAATTATATGACATCCCATTTGTTGATTCTTGATCTTAGAGCATAAACCTTTGGTGGTCTGTTCAGGAAAATTTCCTCTGTGCCTATGTATTCAAAGCTCTTCCCCACTTCTTCTTCTGTTAGTTTCAATGTATCTGGTTTTATGTGGAAGCCTTTGATCCACTTGGACTTGAGTTTTGTACAAAGAGAAAAGATTGGGTCAATTTGAGACACAAAAGTGTTACATTGAATAGGTAGGGAGAGAGTGGGCAGCCCTGTCGAGTGCTTGAAGTTAGTGGGGTTGTTCAAGTTTTTTCTCAATTTAGGACATAAATAGCTCCCTTAAATAAATACAGGACAGTACAGATAAACAAGTAGTAGTCCTAAAAGAGGAAACACAAAAATCCCTTAAAGAATTACAGGAAAACACAACCAAGCAGGTAAAGGAATTGAAGGAAACCATCCAGGATATAAAAATGGAAACAGAAACAATAAGGAAATCACATGGAGAAAGAAAACTTTGGAAAAATATCAGGAGTCAGAGACTGAAGCATCACCAAGAGAATACAAAAGATAGAAAAGAGAATCTCAGGGGCTGAAGATACCATAGAGAGCATTGACACAACCATCAAACATAATGTAAAACACAGAAAGCTCCTAACCCCAAACATCCAGGAAATCTAGTACACAATGAGAAGATCAAACCTAAGGATAATAGGTATAGAAGAGAACGAAAATTCCCAAATCAAGGGGCCAATAATATCTTCAGCAAAGTATAGAAGAAAACTTCCCTAACCTAAAGAAAGAGATTCCCATAAACATGAAAGAAGCCTACAGAACTCCAAATAGATTGGACCAGAAAAGAAATGCCCTCCATCACATAATAGTCAAAACCTCAAACACACAGAACAAAGAAAGAATCTTAAATGCAGTAAGGGAAAATGGTCAAGTAACACATAAAGGCAGACCTCTCAGAATTACACCAGACTTCTCACCAGAGACTGTGAAAGTCAAAAGATCTTGGGCAGATATCATATAGAAGCTAAGAGAACGCAAATGTCAGCACAGACTATTGTATCCAGCAAAACTGTCAATTAACATAGATAGAGAAACCAAGATGTTCCATGACAAACCAAATTTATACAATATGTTTCCACAAATCCAGCCCAACAAAGGATAGTAGATGGAAAACTCCAACATGAGGAGGGAAACTGTACCCTAGAAAATGCAGGAAAGTGGTCTCCTACCAACAAAACCAAAAGAAGAGAGACACACAAACACAATTCCACCACTAACAACAAAATAACAGGAAACAACAATCACTATTCCTTAATATCTCTTAACATCAATGGATTCAATTCCCCGGTAAAAAGACATAGAATAACAGACTGTATATGTAAAGAAGACCCAACATTTTGCTTCATAAAGGAAACACACTTCAGCGACAAAGACAGACACTACCTCAGAGTAAAAGGCTGGAAAACAATTTTACAAGCAAATGGTCCCAGGAAATAAGCTGGAGTAGCCATTCTATTATCGAATAAAATTGGCTTTCAACCAAAAGCTATCAAAAAAGATAAGGAAGGACACTTCATATTCATTAAAGGAAAAGTCCACCAAGGTGAACTCTCAATCTTGAATCTACATCTACATTCATCTGAGGGCATCTACACTCATAAAAGAAACCTTACTAAAGCTCAAACTACACACTGCACCTCACACAATAATAGTGGGAGATTTCAACATCCCACTCTCATCAATGGACAGATCATGGAAACAGAAACTAAACAGAGACATAGAGAAACTAACAGCACCTCATGGTACCTTCTGCAGAACTTACCATACAATCTGTCACAAAAAAAGCCTCAACAGGTACAAGAAGACTGAAATAATACTGTCATGCCATGTAGGACAGTCAACAAGGGTGCTGCGTCCCTGGAAGAGAATGGGGGACAAGAGACATGAAGAAGGACACCAAGGCAAGAGTCTGATCAAGGCGACAATTTTATTTTTCCCCAAGGCTGAATTTATACTATAACAGGGGTAACAGAGGAAGGGGGGAAGGAAGAAACATTTACACAGGCCAAGGACACAATATTCATGTGGTCAGGGAATAGCTAAAACTATCCTCAACAATAAAAGAACTTTTGGGGGAAACACTATCCCTGAACTCAAGCATTATTACAGAGAAGTAGTGATACAAACTGTATGGTATTGGTACAGAGACAGGCAGATAGATCAATGGAATAGAATTAAAGACCCAGAAATGAACCCACACACCTATGGTCACTTGATTTTTGACAAAGGAGGTAAAACTATCCAGTGGAAAAAGATAGCATTTTCAACAAGTGATGCTGGTTCAACTGGAGGTCATCACAGAAGAATGAAAATCAACCCATTCTTATTGCCCTTTACAAAGTGTAAACTCCTAGTGGATCAAGGACCTCCACATAAAACCAGATATACTCAAACTAATAGAAGAAAAGGTGGGGTAGAGCCTCCAACACATAGGCACAGGGGCAAATTTCCTGAACAAAAATACCAATGGCTTATGGTCTAAGATCAAGAATCAACAAATCAACCTCATAAAACTGTAATGCTTCTCTAAGTCAAAAGACCATGCCATTAGGACAAAATGGCAACTAACATATTGACAAAAGATCCTTATCAATCCTACATCCAATACTGGTCCAATATCCAATATTTACAAAGAACTCAAGAATTTAGACTGCAGAGACCCAAATAACCCTATTAAAATGGGGTACAGAGCTAAACAAAGAATTCTCAGCTGAGGAACATTGGATGTCTGAGAAGTACCTAAAGGAATGTTCAGCATCCTTAGTCATTAGGGAAATGCAAATTAAACCTACATTGAGATTTTACCTCATGCCAGTAAGCATTGCTAACATCATAATCTCAGGTGACAACAGATGCTGGTGAGGTTGTGGAGAGAGAGGAACACTCCTCCATTTTTTGTGGGATTGCAAACTGGTACAGCCACTATAGAAATCAGTGTGGAGGTTCATAAGAAAACTGTACCTTGCACTACCTAAGGACCCAGCTATACCATTCCTAGGCATATACCCAAATGATGCTCCAACATACAACAAAGACACATGCTCCACTATGTTCATAGCAGCCTTATTTATAATAGCCAGAAACTCTAAAAGTCCAGATGCCTTTCAATAGAGGAATGGATATTGAAAATGTGGTACATCTATCTACAGAATGGTAATACTCAGGTGTCAAAAACAATGCCATTATGAAATTCATAGGCAAATGAATAGAACTAGAAAATATCATCCTGACCCATGTAACTCAATAACAAAACACACACACACACACACACACACACACACACACACACACACACACACACACACACACAGAGTATCCACTCACTGATGAGTGGATATTTGCCCAAAATCTCAAATTACACACAATACAATCCATAGTCCACATGAAGCTCAAAAAGAAGGACAACCAAAGTGCAAATGCTTCAGTCCTTCTTAAAAGGGAAAACAAACATACTCATAAGAGGAGATGTGGAGACTAAGTTTAGAGCTGAGGAATGGCCATTCAGAACCTGTCCCACCTAGGGTTCCCATCCATATATATATATATATACAGTCACCAAAACTAGACAATATTGATAAAGCCAAGAAGTGCATGCTGACAGGAGCCTGATATAGTTATCTCCAGAAAGTCTCAGCTAGAATGTGACAAATACGGAGGTGAATGCTAGCAGTAAACCACTGAACTGAGAATGAGGTCCCATTTGGAGGAATTAGAAAAGGATTGAAGGAGCTGGATAGGCTTGCAAACCCATAATAACAACAATACCAAACAACCAGAACTCCCAAGGACTTAACCACTATGCAAAGACTACCCATGGAGAGGCCCATGGCTCCAGCTGCATATGTAGCAGAGAATAGCTTTCTTGGGCACTAATGGGAAGAGAAGCTCTTTGTCTTGACAAGGCTGGACACCCCCAGTGTATGGGAATGGTGAGAAGGGGGTGTGTTTGGGGAGGTGGGAAGGAGGTGTGTGTGGGAAACCAGGAAAGAGACTAACATTTGAAATGTAAATTAAAAAATATAAGGGAAGGACTGAAAGAGTATTCAGCTGCTTTTGGCTAAAAATGTCTTTGAGTGCTCAGAGCACTATGAGCTTTTATAGGATCTTTGGAGATAGGAATATTTTGAGGTGTTCAGATGACAGAGGCCAGTTTTGTGTAATTTTAGATAGAAACAAACAATATATCAGGGACAATTTTGTAATATTTTGGATCAAGATTCTGAAGATGTAAAATGTTTTCTTTTGGGGAAAATCAGTGCTAGTGAGCTGGCAATGAAGATCATGCTCTGATTAATAAGAGACAAGTATAATTAGGTGAAAAAACTTATCAGAATTATTACCACAGGGTCAGCACAGAGTTGTTGTGGTCTTAGAGTCAACAAAGCTGCATCCCAAACTGATAGCTGAACTTGGTAATATAAAATGACTTTCACATAGTACTTATTTTGTCAAACTGGAAGCTGTAGAATTGAAGAGGCATTGGGAAATTGATCCAAACTTGGCAACTAGAGAGGAGATGACAAGGGTGGCCATTGGTCAAGATGCATCCTCTGTTTTAGTGGAGATTTTAGCACATTGCAGAAGTCAGGTCTGTGAAGTGACCACCAAAGGCAGAAGTTAGTGCAGAATGGGGTATGACTGAGAATTTGATGTAAGCTCTGTCTTGTGGATGTCTGAGCTGCACAAGCTACTTGGGACCCAAAAGCTCACGGTGAGTCCTAGGTATCAGATGTAAACAATAAGACTTGGAGGTACATTGGTTTACTTTGATTTTACATGTTTCTAATTTTACATCCTGGTTCTTTCTTCTTGAATTAAGAATTTATCTTATTTTGGATTTTACAGAATCCCACAATTAAGGAACTTTGAACTTTCACAGATAAGAAACTTTTAAAATCTTGGAGATTTACAAACTCTGGGTCTTCCAAGTTGTACTGTATATTATACAATGATATTAACATGAGATCTTAGAGATAAACAAGCAAGACAAGGTTATAGTCTTTGTTAAATTTTATTTTTCTTGGATATTTTATGCATTTATATTTCAAATGTTATCCCTTTCCCCCCCTCTCCCATGCGTCCTCCACCCTCACCCTGCTCTTATGAGGATGCTTCCACTCCCAACACCTACTCTAACCTCAACGCCCAGGCATTATCCTACATTGGGGAAGCGAGCCTTCACAGGACCAAGGGATTTTCCTCCTAGTGATGTACAATACCATCCTCTGCTACATATGTGACTGGAGTCATGAATCCCTTCATGTGTACTCATTGGTTGATGGTTTTGTTCCTGGAAGCTCTGGTTGGTTGATATTGTTGTTCTTCATATGTTGTTGCAGACACCTTCAGCTCCTTCAGTCTTTTCTCTAACTCCTCCATTGGGGTCCTCCTTGTTCAGTCCAATGATTAGAAGCAACCATCATCATCTGTATTAGTAGGGCTCTGGCAGAGCCTCTCAGGAGACACCCATATCTGGCTCCTGTCAGCAAGTATTTCTTGGCATCAGCAATAGTGACTGCATTTGGAATGGATTCCCAGGAGGGGCAGTTTCTTCAGCCCCTTCTTCCAATGTCATCCCTGTATTTTCGCCCATGAGTATTTTGTGATTCCCTCAAGGAAGGAATGAAGCATCCCCATTTTGGTCTTCATTCTTCTTGGGCTTCATATGATCTGTGAATTTTTTTCTTAAGTATTCTAATGTTTTGGGCTAATAAGTGGATATCACTTATCAGTGAGTGCATACCATGTGTGCTCTTTTGTGACTTGGTTACCCTATTCAGGATGATTGTGACAGGAGGAATTTCTTCTGTTGTGCAATCTATTTGGAGTTTATAGGCTTCTTGTATGTTTATGGGCATCTCTTTCTTTAGGTTAGGGAAACTTTCTTCTATAATTTTGTTGAAGCTATTTACAGACCCTTTAAGTTGGGAATCTTCCAGTGTGTTTGATTATCCAGTATTTGCTGTGGTGGGATAACTGAGTTCTGATGATGCCAAGTAGTCTTAGTTTATGTTGCTTAGGTTCTTGTGCTTGCCTCTTGGCATCTAGTTATCTCTGATGTTAGTTGGTCTTGCTATCTCTGAATGGGGCTTGGCCCTCCTGTGGGACTGTGATCATTCAAGTGAGAGCGCTCCTGGAAGACCAGCTCTCTGTTTCCAGGTTTTGGGTCTGAGAGTATAGAATAGCCCCAGCTCCAGGTACAAATGGAGACTTCAGGGGTCCTGTCCCAGGGAGCCCAGTGGCTGTGGAGCCCTGTGCACTGCCAGTGGGGCTCTCTTTGGGTGGTCAAAAGAGAGAAAGTGGAGTCCTACCTGTGGGTTGTGGGCTTCGGACGGAGAGTACTCCTGGCGGACCAGCTCTCTGCAGGAAGTTTGTGTTTCTAAGAGCTGTAGAACAACCCCAGTTCTGGGCACACATGGAGACGGGAAGCAAAGTTATAGCTTCTAGTGGTAACCTTGTATGTTAAATTGGTAAGAAATCAGTCTTGCAAGTTTTGTTAATTTTACACAGACAAGAGTTACTTTGGGAAAGGTAATTTGAATCAGAAAAAAATAATTACTTGTGTCAGATTGACCTATAGGCTTATCTGTGGGAGTACTTTCTTAATTGCTAATTTACATAAGAGGATAAAGTCCATTGTGGGTATACCTACACCCAGGCGTCTTGGAATATATAAGAAAGGTAACTGACAAAGCTATAGAAGGCAAGCCATTAATCATTAAGTTCAATCATGGTTTTTACTTTCAGTTTCTGCTACCAGATTCTTACCCTGAGGTCCTAACTTGTCTTTTCTTGATGTTTGACTACAAACTGTTAGTAAAATGCTACCCCTTTCTCTGCAAGTTGGCTTTAATCATGGTGTTTATCACAGCATTGGAGAAGCAATCTAAAACAATGTGTCCCCTCTTGCTGTTTTAGAAACCATTATAATTTCTACTTTGATCTTTTCCTGGTGCTGTAATTTTTCCTTCCTAAGATTAAACCTATTTTTAGGGCTCATTCCACATCAAATTCATGAGTAGATATTATCAACCAACTTTGCTCATAGAACAAGAGAGATGAGTGAAGTACATCCATTTTTCACACCTACAGATAATTAATATACTGAACAGACAATTATTCATAGCCTTTGCCAAGAAAACAAAGATAACCTTCTAGGCAAAATAATGAGAATGCTGACAAAGAAACTAAGACATTTGGGCATCTGCTCACATGATTTTGTTTCCTCAAATTTAATACCAGAGTAAAACTGTCAAATGAGACAAGTCCAGGTATATTAACTTGTGTACTTGCCAGGGGCATTTACTGCTGTGAAAAAAAATAGCTCCCCATTTGACAGTTTGGCCTAGCAATTTGAATTGGCTGTCATCATTAGAAATCACGATATAGCTTATCCATAGTCTTTGGCCCATTGTTTTTCGATAAAGATTCAAATATGCTATTAGCCTGGACTTGCCATTTGTAGAACTGACAAGTTATAGTATATGATGTGGACAAGATTTAGTTACTTCTCTTCTTTGGGCTATGTTCTTCTCAAACTTAGTGTAGGAATCATCCACTAGGAGTGGACCAGTTACAGGAAATTCAAGACTGAAGTGAGAGTTGTAGCAGAAGTGGAATTTTGCAAGGTAACTATTAAGAAAACATGCAGAAGATAAAACATTTGTTCTGTAAGTAGTCATTCCTATGATTTTCATCTTTGAAACACAGAAGGACCTATGTTAAAAAGAACTTGAACATTAGTGTGAAATATGATTTTCTTTATAACCCAAATTTGTTTAAACAGCTAAAGAAATTGAAATGCCAGAAAAGTCACTGAACCATAGCTATGGCTCCTTGTGTTTATAAATACAAATATTATTTCACTGACCTGAAAATAATCATATGGGAAAACATTTCTTCAGTTTAAAACATCAGTTTTATATATTCACACAATGCATTTCTTTTATAAGGGATGTGTACACAAGTTGAATAATGGCTATATAATAGTAGAAATACTTTCTATAAATAAAGAACAGATGGTCCCTATAACTAAGGTATTCACTCCATAAAGATTGCATTGCACTAAGTGGCTAGGGATAGTGTTTGATTTTCACAAAAGGATTATTTTTGCCCTTTTGAATATCTTAGAGTTACTAAGTTTAAGAATTCATCAGAATAAGACTCAGCTTGAGTTAATATATAGGTGACAGTGATTTCTTATATAATTTTTCAACAATTAAACAGATTGTATTTAACATTGTATTTCACCTAATTTTTTCAGGGAAGTTTAAACTGTTCATTGAGTTTCTGCCTACTGACCATCAAAGATGTTTGGTTAATCTGCTCTTCCCACTTAAAGGGTCATAATCTTATAATAGCAGGAGGCAGTTGCCACTTGGCTTCTAATTCTGTTCCTCAGCAAGATTACACTTCTCACACATCAAACTGATAAATGTGAGGGCAATTTGTCATGCTCCCTTGGACGCCTTTATTCGTAGAAGAGAAGGTGATTTCCCATCTGTTCATGCCTGTGTAAACCAGGGTAGCGATTCTTGTTAGACATCATTTTTGTATAGTTAGAGACAGAATCTCCAGGCCCAAACAGGCTTTATAAATTCAACCATGAAAGACAAAAATGATCGGGCAACAATGCAGAATAGCAAAAGCAGAAATGGTTATAATCAAACTTTTCCTCTTTTGTGTTTGTAGATTTGTATGACTTACAAATCACCCTTTGAACAAGATTTTTTAAAACCTTCCTAAGCTAAGCCTAGAAACTGATGAAAAAATAAAACACAATTAAATAATTGAGAGTTGTTATACAGTTACAAATTCCAGTTTATCATATTTTCAGAGTCATTTCTCATAACTAAAATGTCTTATATTACAGCACAAGCCATTGGCGTTTGTTCAAGAAAATTTTCCCTATGCTGATGTGTTCGAGGCTCAGCCCCACTTTCTCTTCTATTAGTTTCTGGTTTTATGTGGGCGTCTTTGTACTTGAGCTTTGTACAGGGTGATAAGAATGAATTGATTACCATTCTTCTACATGCTGACTGCCAGTTGAACCAGCATCATTTGTTAAAAGTTCTATCTGTTTTCCACTGGATAGTTTTAGCTCCTTTGTCAAAGATCAAGTGTCCAAAAATATATGGGTTCATTTCTGGGTCTTTAATTCTATTCCATTGATCTACCTGCCTGTCTCTGTAAGAGTGGGTGCTTCAGTCCATCTTAGAAGGGGGAACAAAATATAGGAGGAAATACAAAGACAAATTGTGGACGAGAGACTGAAGGAAAGACCATGCAGAGACTGCCCCACATGGAGATCCATTCCATATACAATCACCAAACCCAGACACTATTGCAGATGCCAGGAAGTACATGCTGACAGGAGCCTGATATAGTTGTCTCCTGAGAGGCTCTGCCAGAGCCTAACAAATACAGAGGTAGATGCTCACAGCCAACTACTGGACTGAGCAGGGGTCCTCAATGGAGGAGTTAGATAAAGGACTGAAGGAGATGACGGGGTTTGTAACCCCACTGGAAGAACAACATCAACCAACCAGACACTCAAGAGCTCCCAGGGATTAAACCACCAACCAAAGAGTACACATGGCTCCAACCCCATATGTAGCAGAGGATGGCCGATGGGACATCAATGGGATGAGAGGCCCTTGGTCCTGTGAAGGCTTGATGACCCAATGTAGGGAATGTCACGACAGGGAGGCAGGAAAGTGTGGGTGCATGGGTAAGGGAGCACCCATATAGAAGCAGGGGGGAGGGAGAATATGATAGTAGGTCTCTGGAGGGGAAACCAGGGGATAATCTTGAAATGTAAATAAAGAAAGTAACCAATAGAAACGTCTTATTTATTTGAGAGGCAATCGAGAGAGGGACTAAACAATAAAAGACGAATTTATAAAATTTACCTCTTGGGAAGCACTTGTAGAAGGTAAAATTATAAGTGATTAGGTACAGTACTTTTCAGTATTAAATGCAGACATTTTTAATGGGGAAATGTGCTCCTTAAGCAATATCAAGAGTAACTTTGTATGTATATGCATGTGCCTGCCTGCGTGCGTGCGTGCGTGTGTGTGTGTGTGCACATGCACTGGTAAAGCCATAATACTAGAATAATGTTACTTCTACAAAGGAAAAAAAAAATGCTTATCCTATAGTCATTACAATCAACGTGTATGGCAAAACATAAAATCTACATTTTAAATATTACTTATTTTTCTAGTTACAGAATGCTTGAGTCATTTTTTACCCTCAAGAAGTATTAATTTGTCTTGTGTAGAACTCCTCCTAGAAAAAATTGTGACCAGGATGAAGAAGTTCCTCCCTCTCCCCAGGGAGCTTTACACTCCTGTGGAAGAAAAATCATACACAAATAGAATAGACATTTTTGACTAACACTCCAGATAACTTTTATAAAGTATAAGTTCAGTGGGCCATTTATAGGGTTTGGGAGAGGAGAAATATTCTAAAAAAGATAGGGATGTCATACAAGATCCTGGAGAGTTAACAACCATTCTAGTGCTTTGCACGAAGAAAGACTCTGATGCAGTAGTATAGACAATAATAAGGATGTTGACATGGTATAATTTAACCCTTAAAAACATTATTCTGTATTGTATATAGAACATTAGAATGAATGGAAGAAGTAGGACAATATTTTCATCTTTCTTAAAATACTGCACAAAGTGTTTTTCAGGCTGTGTGTTACGGATACAAAACATAAAAAGTCCTTCTGTTTGTAAAGTAGAAAGCCAGAAATTAGGTACACATACACACACACAGAAACACACACACACACACACACACACACACACACACACACACAAAGACTTCTGGGGGAAGAAAGGTCACGTTTCTTTGTAGACTTTTTTATATATACATGTGTAAGACAAATTAATAAATGTTGAGAGTAAAATATATCAAAAATATTGTAACTAGAAAAATAAGTAATTTTTCCCTTAAAATGTATATATGTGTATATATATATATATATATATATATATATATATATATATATATATATGAAAAAAGAGGGCAGGTATGGCAATCTTTAAGGGAGGTAAAAAGAACGTCTGTAAAAAGGCTACATTCAAACTGAGACATGAAGGAGTACGAAGAAGCCAGCTATGTTTAGATCTGAGGGAACCTAGAATCCGGTGGAGGAAGATGAGTAAAATATATTTAAACAGCCCTGTCAATTTGTTGTAGGATTTATTATTGAATAAGGGAGAAGAATTTAAGAGTGAATCCTAAGACTCCTGGGGAAAGAAAGGTCACTTTCTGTAGATTGGTCCCTAATGCCCCAGTTTATTACCCCATACCTATGTGCACAGAAATAGGAAAGAAAAAGATAGCATGAATTGAGAGACTTGTGTGTTGGAGAGAAGACAAGAGGGCATTGCCTGAAGGAAGTGCGGGTGAATATGATTAAGGTATTTTTTTTTACATGTATGAAATTTTCAAAGAATTAAGAAAAGTAAATTAGCATAATTGCTATGATGATTTGATTTCTTTTATCTACAAAGAAGTTTAATATTTAAAATAGATCCACTAAAGATGAATTCCTTTAAAACTAAACTATAATAGATATTTATTCACTTGTTAAATGTCTAAGATATATTTTATTTCAAAATTAACCATAAACTTAAAGGAAACTAGACTGTAGTAAACCCCAAAATATAATATGTATATAAGAAATGATTTAATACAAACAGAAAAATGCATTACAATTAACTGTATAATCTAATAATCTCTAGACATATTATTGTCTAGATAATAAAAATATTTAGACTATAAGAAAATACTAATATAATACAAATCATATGTTTTATTTTAACTATCCTAATACATCTCAAAATTGCAAAAAGTATACTTTCTCGATATATTTAAAGATATATTCACCTTCAAAAATGAAACTGGTATTATTTGAATTTTTAGTACATGTTTAGTGCTCTGTATTATGTAGCTCATCAGATATTAGCAAGCCTGAAAATCAACTGTGGATAAACTCTTGCTTTGGTTCCTATCTCCAGTGTCTCCAAGAACACACTAACTTCAGCAGTATAGCCTGAAGCCAGAAGGGTAAAAGAAACACAGTCTGTTGAGCAATTATGAGGACCGGAGGAGCAAGTCTCCCTGGGTGAGATAATGTATTGAGGAAATTCCCCAATGCAGCTACCTACAGATTCTCACAGCTAAACCTATCTGCTTTCTGAGGTAACTCCAAAAGTGTTGCCTTTCTTCTTTCTTCTTTCTTGCTTCCAGTTTCGGGCACTGGTCAAAGCGGGAAACTCTAAGTATGTGCATTGTCTCCAGTGACACCGGTACCCACAGCACACAGACATTTCTTACCTAGCCGTCTCTCTTAACTTTGAATTCAGGACACCTGACTTTCTCTCTTCTTGCCATCTGCTTACTTCCTTTCTCCCTAGCATATGAAGAATTTTTCCTGATTTTCTTATTCTGCCAAACTCTAACAAATTGTCTTCAAGACCGAGAACCTAAAATGAGAGTCCTTTGTATCTGGCTACCACCATGGTAAACTTTTTGTATATGGAAGGGACACTTTCAAATGATAAGTATGTTGTAACATCTACCATTATGCATTACATGCAAGAGGAGGTTAATCCACTTGCTTCAGGCTAAATCGAGGTAGGTGGTCAACAGAGCTTGGCTAAGTGAAGCCCTCTGGGACAGGATTTCCATTTTAACTGTGAATTGGCCCTGTCTTTGGCAGGAGGATCTGCAGAATTAAAATATAAACAATTGAAACAAACTTTTCAGAAACTATGCTGACTCTTTTGATTACATTCTGACTGCCTTCAAATGCTTCTTATATCAATCTAAAATCAATTATACTTCTGAGATTCAGTTTTGAACTTGCAGTGACATGCTTCCACTTTAACTATTTTATTCTAGAACCATCTGAAAATAGACCTTGCAGCAGCTTCCTTGTGGGTTGCAATGCGACCCATAGCCCCTTCCTTCATTTATCTCTTTCCTGGCAAGTAATTACTGTTTTATTGAAAATCTATTTACCTCTAGTAGATCTCCTCTAAATCAAATCCGAGGAACAATCAACTGGCATTTCAAGTGCCTGTTGTGTAGGATACACTCACAAAGGTTTTCTCCATGTATTAACATTGGAAAGGTGAAGGTAGCTGGATTTTTTGAAAGAAACAGAATCTTACATGTTCAAACTTCACAATTTAAAAATTCTTAGAGAAGTGTAGGTGAGTTCCCTTCATGCCATTTACTCTTGCCCTTTCGCATGCTTTCCTCATGTTTGGTTAGAATCCTTCCTGTGCATTGTCCTTTTGACCTCTGAGATAATTCTTAGTGAGCTCTGGGCTTTGCGTGTCTGCTTGAGAGTTTTGCTGTCTAATGCCTTTCATGTGATGTAAGTGTGTATTTTTAGAATACAAGTTCTGGAAAAGAGTGACCTTGAATGCAATTTCAGTACAGGAACAAAAATCAACTTGTCAACAAAAGGATATAGCAGTTTATCTTTGGTTCACTCCAAATGAATTTTAGCCACATCATTCAACTGAGTAATCTTTGGGTCAGGAGATGCTTGAAGCCAGACTCATGCAGAAATCCTTTGTGTCATGGAGATGTATGATAATGGCTTGAGCTGAGACTTATTAGCTGACCGTTGAAGCGTTTTTGCCATCAAAGCTGATGTTAGTGGACAGAGAAACTTTCTGAAGCCTGTTCCAAGCCTGACCTGATGCTCAGGGCCAGATTTCAGCACTCCCCATCATTCTTCACATTCAGTTCTTTAAGTTTGTTGAAATTTAAATTCGCAGCCAAACATTTATTTCTTTGTCTACTTAATACAGCAATTTGAATAATACCCAGAGAAAATGGAAGCACAATTATAAGCTTTTTCTAAATTCAGAACTAGTCCTATATGCTATTTTTATATGTATTGTTAGCATAGAGTTCAGATAAAATTTAGTATTCGAATATCGTCTCCTACGCTCTAAAAGCAGCCATCTGAGTGTGAGCCCTCCATATCGCCAACTCACAGCAAGGATTTGGATTGAAATAATAGAAAAAGGTGGAGAGTGGGAATGATTTTTAAAGCAACTTCCATTAAATTTTAAACTAGAAATAAAAGTTCAGTGTGCGAGCAATAACAAGAGTTATGTATAAGCACATAGAGGAAGAAGATTCTCCCATCAGCCTTAATATAAATAAATGCTCACATGATCTCTTCATCTATTTTGTCAGCATCATTTAGAGACAGTTCTTTCCACAATCACTCCTAAAACACAAAAATAAAAATAAAAATCAATCACCATTTTCTCTTATGTCCTTATAAAACATCATAGAGCTGAGATATGTTTTGGACATACAAAGAGTTTAGAGAAGAATGTTAAACTATAATACTAACTGCACATCCTTGAGAAAATAATTTATCATTAACATAAATGATGCTATACTTTATATTTAGCTAGAGTTTCAATTTAAGTCACCCCAAAGCATGTCATCTGACTACTGAATGTTGATTTCAGTTTTATATAAGTCTACCTAGAACAAGAGGTTTCTTGATATGTTTACAAAGCTCCCTAAAGAAAAATTTTATAGAAAACTCTGGTCTAGACATGAACATGCATATTTCATAATAATGTATAATTGAAAGAGCAGGTAGATCAACATTATTCATGCCCCTGACACATGAAAAGTAGAAGCATTATTACCTTGTTTTACATCACAAGTTCTGGGGGCTCAGAGAAGATCAGGACCCTGACCAATCACAGTGTACAGTTCTCTCATGCCTCCAAACTCCAAAAATGATTTTGTGCTTAGAATAATATAACTTAACTCTCCTTTCGAATACTAATTTTAAGTTTTATCATAAATTACTGTTTAAAATACCCATGCATTTATAAATTATAAAGAGAGAATATCATTTTAAATAAATTGAAATTCAATGTATTTATCACAGCTCATATGAACACTTATTCACTCATTTGTCTATTTATAAACATTGACTTAAAGGTAACAGATCAAGGTTATTTCATTATTTGAGAAATACTGCTTCAACATATGGATATTATTTATAGTTGTATACATTAAAATGTTATCTTGTGTAGATTATAGAGGCCTGTAAAAAGAAAATGAATAATTCCTTTAAAGAAATATAGGAAAATGCAATCAAACAGGTGAAGAAATGAAATGAAATTAAAAAAAAAACTGTTGAAGTCCTCAATACAGGAATGGAAGTAATAAAGAACATACAAACTGAGGCAATCCTGGAGATGGAAATCCTAGGTAAGATAAAAGAAATTACAGAAACAAGCATCAACAACAGAATATAAGAGAAAAAAGAAGAGGGTTAGAGAGATGGCTCAAGAACACTCACTGTTCTTCCAGAGCTTCTGAGTCCAATTCCCGGCAACCACATTTTGGTTCACAACCATCTATAATGGGATCTGATGCCTTCTTCTGCTGTGTCTGAAGACAGTGACAATATACTCACATACATAAAATAAATAAATAAATAAATCTTTAAAAAAAGTAGAGAGACAATTTCAGGCATAGAAGCTATGATAGAAGAAAACATACACTGCTCAATGAAAATCTTAAGTCAAGAAAATTTCTGACACAAAGCATCCAGGAAATATGAGACATTGTAAAAAGTCCAAACCCAAGATAATATGAATAAAAAAAGAAGAAGAGGAAAAAGAAGAAGATGATGACAATGACGAGAATGAATGGAGACAATGAAGGAGGAGGAGGGGGAGGAGCAGGAGGAGGAGGAGGAGGGATGGAGAAGGAGGAGAAATGTAAGATTGTCATTTCCAAGGCCCAGATAATTATAGAAGAAAATTTCCCTTACCTTACTAAAGATATACCTATAAATGTACAAGAAGGTGACAGAACACAAAGTAAATTGGACCAAAGAAGAAAATCCTCCCATCACATAATAATCAAAATATACTATATGGAACAAAGAAAACTATTAAAAGTTTCATTGGAAAATGGCCAAGTAACACATAAAGGCAAACCTATCAGAATTACACTCAACTTCTGAACAGAGAGTCTAATAGCCAGAAGAGCCGGGGAAGATATCTTGCAGTCTCAAAGAGACAACAAATTGATGCCAGCCCAGAATACTATACCTAGCAAATTTTTCAATCACCATAGATGGAGAAAACATGATATTGCATAAAAAACAGTATCTATTCACAAAGCCCGACCTACAGAAGATACTAGAAGGGAAACTCCAACTCAGGGAGGCTGATTGCAACTCCCCCCAAAGAAAACAACACAGTAAATAAATAATTTCACAGCAGCAAAGACAAATGGAGGGAAAGCATGCATACACATAAGCTCACACACACACACACACACACACACACACACACACACACACACACAAACACAGCCTATCAACAACAACATAAAAATAACAGGGATTAGCAATTATTGATCTTTAGTATTTTCCATCATCAATGGTCTCATTTCCCCAATAAAATGACACAGACTATCAGAGTAGATATGAAAACAGGATCGATCATTTTGCTGCATAGAAGAAACACATCTTAATATCAAAGACAGAAAATTACATCAAGATGAAGGGTTGGAAAATTTTTTTCCAATCAAATCATCTAAAAAATCCAAACTGGAATAGACATTCTAATAACTAATGGAATAGAATTCCAAGAAATATTAATCAAGAGGAGTTAGAGAAAGGACTGAATGGGTTTGCAACCCCATAGGAAGAATAACATCAACCAAACAGACACTCCAGATCTCCCAGGGACTAAACCACCAACCAAAGAGTACACATGGGCCAACTCATGTCTCCAAATGCCCAAGGATGACCTTGTTGGGCATCAATGGAAGGGGAGATACTTGGTCTGGTGAAGGCTTGATGACCCAGTGTAGGTGAATGCCAGATTAGGAAGTGGGTGGGTGGAGGAGCCCCCTCATAGAAGGAGAGGGAGGGGGGATAGGATAGGTGTATTTTGTGGGGAAACCAGAAAAGGAATAGCATTTGAAATGTAAATAAAAAATATCCAATAAGAGAAAAGAAAAAATAAGATTCAGAGATTGACACTTTATACTAATGAAAAGGAAAATCCACAAGGATGACATATTAATTGTGAATATGTCCCCAGATGCAAGGACACCCAAATTCATAAAAGAGACATTACCAATGCTTAATCACACATTGAACCTCATATATTAATAGATGAAGATTTCAATACCCCATTCTCACCAAAGCACAGGTTATATAGACATAAATTAAAAACATAGAAATAATGGATTCGACAGATATTATAACTCAAATGGACATATCATGTATCAACAGCACATTTATCCCAAACACAAAAAATATACCTTCTTCCAGTCCCCATGGAATCTTTTCTAAAGGTAAACATATACTCAGTCACACAGAAACTCTCAAGAGATAGAAGAAAATTGCAATAATCAAATCTGATAATTGTATATTATCAGATCACCATGGATAAAAGCTAGACTTCAACAACAATGAAAACAGTGGAAAGCCTACAAACTCATGGAAACCAAGCAACTATCTTCACAATGATCACTGGGTCAAGGTAAAAATAAAGAAATTAAAGACTTTCTAGAATCCAATGAAATAGATGTACAATGTAACCAAACTTATGGGAAAAAGGAAAGCAGTGCTAAGAAGAAAGTTAATAGCATTAAGAGCTTTCATAAAGAAATTGTGACATATAATACTAGCAAATTAATTGCACACCTGAAAGTTCTATAACAAAAAGAAACAACACACGCAAAAGAATGAGACAGTAGTAAATATCAATTTCATGGCTGAAATAAATAAAATAGAAATGAAGTGAAAAACACAAAGAATCAATGAAATGAAGAGTTGGTTCTTTGATAAATATACATGATTGACAAATCTATAGCCAAACTAAAAGACACAGACAGAATATCCTAATTTAAAAATTTAATCATGAAACAGGACAAAATAACACCGAGGAAATCCTAACAATCATTAGGACATACTTCAGAAATTTCTATGCCTCAAAATTGGAAAATCTAAATGAAGTGGATGACTTTCTTCATAGATGCAGCTTATCAAAGCTAAAATATAATCAGGTAAACAATCTAAATAGACCTATATTGGCCAAGGAAATAGAAGCAATCATTAAAATTCTCCCAAATAAAATGTACCACGCCAGATAATTTTAGTGAAGAATTCTAACAGACACTCAAAGAAATGCAAATACAAACACTCTTCAAATTATTCCACAAAATAGAAATGGAAAGAACACTGTCAAATTCAATTTCTGATGCCACAGACCCTGGATATATAAACCCCACAACAAATCAACCAATACAAAAAATTTAAAATGATTCTCATTATGAACATTGATGCTAAAATACTCCCTAAACAAATCAAAGAACACATCAAAAACATCATCTACCATGATCAAGTAGGCAATGCAGGGATGATTCAACACATAAAAAAATCCATCAATGTAAGCAAACTAAGAGAAAAAACACAGTATCATCTCATTAGATGCTGAAAAATATTTTGACAAAATCTAACACCCTTAGTAACAAAATGCCTTGGAAAAACCAGGGATAGAAGGCATGTATCTAAACATAATAATGGCAATATGCAGGAAGTCAGTAGCCAACATCAAATTAAGTGAAGTGAAACTTAGAACAATTCCACTAAAATCATGAGCAAGACCAGACTGTCCAATCTTTGCATATCTATTTTATATAGTAATTGAAGTTTTAGCTAGAAGAATGTACAACTAAAGGATATCAAGGGGATACAAATTGGAAAAGAAAAAGTCCAAATATTGCTGTTCACAGATGATGTAATAGTATATGTAAGTGAAACCAAAAATTCTACCAGGAAACTTCTATGGTTCATAAATACTTTCAACAAAGTGGCTGGATAATAATTAACTCAAAAGATAAAAACAAAAACAAAAAATTAGCAGTCCTCCAATATCCATATAATAAAAAGACTGAGAAAGAAATAAGGGAAACAACCCCCTTCATAGTATTCACAAATCATATAAAATATTTAACAAAGGAAATGAAAGACCTGTATGACAAGAACTTCCAATCATTGAGAAAAGAATTTGAAGAAGATTTAAGACAATGGAAAGATTGCCTTGCTCACTGCTGGTAGGATTAGCATAGTAAAAATGGCCATTTTACTAAAAGCAATCTATAGACTCAAAACAATTCCTATCAAAATTTCAAAAAAATTTTTACATATCTTGAAAGAACACTATCCAACTTTATATGAACACACACACACACGCACGTGCACACACACACACACAAACAGAAAAGCAATAAAAAGCAAACAAACAAAACAACAACAACAACAATAACAAAATTGTCCTGCAAAATAGAAGAACTTTTGGAAGTATCACTAATCCTGATCACAATCTGTACTACAAAGCAATACTGATAACTGCATAGTATTGGTATAGAAACAGACTGGTTAATGCATAGAATTGAAGACCAAGAATAAATCCACAAACTTATAAACACTTGATTTTTGTCAAAGAAGTCAAAACTACAATGGAGAAAATAAAGCATCTTCAACAAATGGTGCTAGTATAACTGAATGTCAATAAGTATAGGAATCCCAATAGCTCCTTATCTATCATTCTGTACAAAACTTATGTCCAAGTGGATCAAGAACTTCAACATTAAACTGGATATACTAAATCTGATTTATGAGTAAGTGTGGAATAACCTTGAACTTATTAGCACAGACGATAACTTCTTGTAGAGAACACTGCTCATGCACTAAGATTACCAATTCATAAACAGGACCTTATAAAACTGAACAGTTTCTGTGAAACAAAGGACATGGTCAAAAGAATAAAATGGCAGCCTACAGAAGGGAAAAAAATGTCATCAAATCTGGACAGAAGAATCTCTAATGGCCGAGAAGAATTTAAAGAATTGTTCAATATACTTAGTCATCAGGGAAATGCAAATCAAAACAGCTTTAAGATTCCATCTTCCATCAACCAGAATGGCTAAGGGTAAAACAAAACAAAACAAAACTGAAACCCAAGCAACAGCTCATGATGGTGAGTATGTAGTTTAAGGGAACTATTCCTCCATTGCTGATGGGAATACTAAATTGGACAACCACTATGGAAATCAATTTGGCAGTTTCTCAGAAATTTGGGAATAGATTTACCTCAAGACCTAGTTATACTAATCATGGGCCTATATCTGAGAGAAGCTCCACCTTAGCACAAGGACTTATGCTCAACTATATTCATAGCAGCTTTATTTAAAATAGCCAGAAATGGAGACAACCTAGAGCTCTCTCAATTGAAAAACCAAGAAAGGAAATATACATTTACACAACGGAGTATTACTCAGCCACTAAATACAATGGAACCATAAAATTTTTAGGCATGAGTAGAACTAGAGAAGATTATCCTGAATGAAGTAACTGAGACTCAGAAAGGTAAACATGGTATTTGTTCAGTTGTAAAGGGATATTAGTTATAAAGTACAGGATAAACATACAAGATATAGATGAAACAAATAAGGTAAGTAACAAAGAGGACCCAAGGTGGGACACTTGAATCTTACTGAGAAGAGGAAATAGTTTAGACATTTTGTGTGTATAGACGAACAGGACAGGATTAGAAATGGGTGGGAATGGGAACAGGAGGAATGAGGTAGGTAACTACAAAGGGAGACAGTACTGGGACAGACAATTCTATTAGGAGTGGGACATCTCTGGGATGAGGTAGGACATCTAGGACAATGATAGAATCTACCAGGAATATATGAGGATGACCCTAGCAATAGAGGCCATGAAACCTAAACTGGACATCTCCTGTAACAAGGCAGGAATTCCAATGGAGGAGGGATTGGGAAACCAACCCAGCCACAAAACCTTAGCCCTACAACTTTTTCTACATTAAAAATGTGCAGGAGTAAAATATGCAGCAGAATTCTCTAAGAGGGCCATACCATGAGGGGGTGCTCACTCCTTACCTTTTTAATGGTATACTAAAATACTAAGAAAAATATCTAAGATGGATGTTGTCAGAGAGGCTTTAGCCAGCAACACTACGTAGAACTTGAAGAATTTTGTTGTAGAGGTGAAGAAGAATTGAAGGAGTCACAAGAGTCAAAGACATAATAAGACAACCTACAAAATCAACTAACCTGGGCCCATGGGTGCTCACAGAGACTGAACTGCCAAGCAGAGATCATGAATGGAAAGGACCTGGTCCTCTGCACATATGTAACAGGGGTGCAGCTGGGATTTCATGCAGGACTCCTAAAGCAGGAGCAGGAACTGTCTCTGACTACCTTGCCTGCTTCAGGACTGGTTTTCCCTACCGAACTGCCCTGTCTAGCCTCGATAGGAATATATGTGCCTAATATAACTTCAACTTGAAAGGTCAAAACTGGTTGATATCCAAAAGAGTCCTTCCCTTTTCTGAAGAGAAGGAGGTGTTGATGTGGGAGGAAAGAGAGGAAGAGACTAGAAGGAAGCTGCAATTGGAATGTAAAGTAAATAAATAGCCTAATTAAGAGTAAGATAAACATTAAAAACCAGAACCATCAACTACAGCTGAGAGGTAACATTTTGTTACAACATGTGGGTAATGCCATTAATATTCTCAAAGTGATCACAAACAATAAATTATAAAATTATCCCCCTTTTCAAACTTAAAATCAGGATAATTTAAAATTTCTACTTCTTTATTTGAGGCTTACATGGTGTAAAGTCTTTTGGTACATGTAATTCCATTTAAAATTCAAATTTAGACCTATTAACAGAAGAAGCTTAGAGACAGCACAGGTTATCTATGATGTTCAGATCCCATGATCCTCCCTTTTCACCTCGGTGGCAGATCCAGGGTTCTCGCACCCATGCCTTGCTCTCTCTGTTAGGTTGCTAAATGAGTCACTGTGAAGTATCAGAGAATTCACGTGATCCAGCCCGGTGTGTGCATATAGAGGTTTTTGTTTTTGTTTTCAATACTGGCATCCTTATGGATTGAAAATGGTAACAAGCTGAAGAATGCTTATATATGATCTCAACATATTTAAGTGGTAATGTATGTGAATGCATGTGTGCTTCTAAACAAAATTATCAGGGTTGGGGATTTAGCTCAGTGGTAGAGCGCTTGCCTACCAAGTGCAAAGCCGTAGGTTCGGTACCCAGCTCCAAAAAAAAAAAAAAAAAAAAAAAAAAAAAGGAAAAAAAAAGATCCAAACACAAAATTATCGAAAAGTTAGGCTATTTATAAATTTTAAAGCAGAGGACACCTAGGTAGCACAGTGGGCAAAGACCAAGCCCTGCAAACCTGACTATGAGTTTAGTTGCTGGATCCCAGGAAAGGGTAGAGAGAGGGAATTAATTACAAACATGTCCTTTAGACTTCCCTTCATATTCAATGACATATTTAGCCACAACTATGTACACATGTACATGTACTAACAATAAATTTTAAAAATAAGAAGTAATTTATAAAATGTTTTAACCCTTGAATTATTTAATTATGAATCCATTGTATCTTGATCATATCCACTCTCCTTTCAACTGCCTCTGGTCCTAACTCAATACATCATCTGCCTCTTACCTTCATGTCTATTTTTTTCTTTTCTTTTTTTTTTTTTTTGCTTTTTATAACCCTGAATCCAGTTAGTTCTGCTCATATGTACATGTGTGTAGACTCATCCACTAGAAAATGGGCATAGCTGCTCCCACAAAGAATAAAATGATTCATTACCCAGTTGCCATATATTAGAATTTTTAAAAAATACATGATTTTGTACAGATGTTGTGCAGGTAACTACAAATACTTTAAGTTCATGCATTCAACAGAAATGTCTCTGAGGTAAACCACCATCTTGGAAGGTTGTTTCTCACGACACAGGATGTTTTAAACAGGAGATAAGACATTCTATACTTCAGGAAACCTCAATAGTTTCAAGTAGTCCCTGAAACTGACCAGATCCACTTGGAACCTTCATCCCAGTTATAATAAATAAACTCTACAGACCTCTGTAAGACACTCAATCTGAGCCTCCTAGAAAATGCTCAGATGACCTAAGGTACATGAACAAAACAATTTCCAAACTGTTGATTTGCCTACAAGTTGCGTTGTGAGTTCTAGATTTCTTCATGTGTTTATCTGGCCTTTTGGTAGTTCTGCTGTCAAGGATTTTCCTGTTAGCATTCATTCCTTTTCCTTAACCTCTGTTAAACTCCTTGGTTCACCAAGTTTACATCCTTACTTTGATCTGTCCTCGCATTTTCCCTCCAAACTACTGCTACTGTCACATAACAGCTTTTAATTTTCAGAGAATATCATTTACTTGTATCACTCTTCCCCATTCTCAATTACATTCTGTCTACTCTGCTGGTCGTGATGCCTGAGCCTTGTGAGGACACTTGACATAGATGTTCTTCATATGTACGAACACTCACAGTTCTTTGTTCTGAGCACCTTGAGCACCTTGTGACTCTCTTCTTTATTTCAGTGCTGTCAGATGCTTTTCTCCTGAAGTCTGAGAGTAGCACAAATTTATGGATATAAGCACAAATATTTAGATGGCAGTTTGAGAACATGATCCTTTTGCAAGACTTGATGCTAAAGAGACCATGTTTTGGTTGCAAGATTTAGAGAAATCAAGTACAACTGATTAGAGAACTCCCTTCCTGCTGGTTAATTTTCATAGTTCTGGAAGGATCTATGCATATCTGTGCATGCTGCTGCTGGGGAACAGACAGGGTATTAAGTGTTCTTTTTTCCCCCCCAGGAACTGAATGCACTTCTACAGTAAACTATCACGAGCTCAGAAACTTAACCCACATGACTTGGGTCCTGTGCATCAGGAATTGATGGAGGCATTTTCTAGGGCTAGAGTCGTATCTGTGCTTGGTTAGGGAGAGATTCGCTTCCATAGAGCTTGTGGTTTAGGCAGAATTCATTTCCTTCAATAGCAGTATTGACAGGTCAGGCTTCTTGTTAGCTAACAGACTGGCTACCTTCAGCTCAGTTTCTTGCCTAGGAGGTCTCCAACATAGGCAGCCCATCACATGGCAGCTGGCTCCTTCAAAGTCAACACAGGCATTAGGACTTTTATAGATCAGCAGGAATTCAGTTGCGTGGCGCTCGGAGAGACATTAGTAAGGTGCTTGTTCTTGTCATGTGGTGTATCATGGAGTCAGCCCTAATTCATTCTCCATAGTGTTGACCTGCAGGTTGGATCCAGGGTTTCTTTGTTTTTGTTTGTTTGTTTGTTGTTGTTTTGGGTTTTTTGTTGTTGTTTTAACAAAATAGTATAGCACTCTACCCTGCTGTACCCTGAAAACTACTAAATAGACTTGTCAGGCAAGATGTGTCCAGTGGTGTAATAGTGACAACACTGTGTATTGTGATAACCACATACTTTCATAATTGGAGTTTTGGCATATACAGGGCAAAATTTAGACCTAGTACTATAAATGGGATCAAAGTTATAGGCTCGATGGAGGCTAAACTAGTAATGCTGTATAGCTATTTATGTGTTTAAAAATCCACAAGGATTCCTTGTGGATATTGCTTTTTTATGTTTAAAGATCAGAAGTTCTAATTAGATTTTTTTCTATTGATCCTACTCTTCTGAGATTATGCATTACATAAAAATAAGTGGAGCATGAATGGACTCCTGTATTCTTTGATTTGGGTTATGTGAACATTGGCCAATATTCACTATTCTACAATTTCTTCTTCTGTAAAATAAGGAAAAGGATATCTACATTATAAGCCAAAGTGGAACTTGTGACTATATATTTTAGTCTCTCTTGCAACTAATTCTCTGTATGTGAATTTTTATTGTACAAATGATTTGTTATTAACTATTGAAAAGTTCTATATTTATCATCCCAGTGTTTCATAGCAGTAAAATTCATCTTTCTTATACTTAAATAATAAAAAGTTCCTAAACATCAGTCTATTAAACATAGTCTTTTTTTTAATCCACAAGAGAACTATTGGGAGTTGACAAGAGCTTGAGGCGTGAGATCTTCTAAAATATAAAATCACCTGGAAACACTTTGCATATGACTTGTATCTATTCTTTGTGGGCCATGCAGTTTATATGGAGACAGACTAAGAAAGGAAAATATTGGTATGTCTTATGTAAGGAATTACTACCCTATCTAGAAGAGACTTTGGCTGAAATTACCAGAAAGTTTTGCTTCACAGTTAAGGAATTACGAACAGACAAGAAAAACTGCATTTATTTCATTGGTGACAATCAAAATGCCACTTCACTTTAATTTTGAGTTTAAATACAAAATTAAATATATATAAATATATTAAATAAAAATATTTAAATATTTTAAATATATTAAATATATTAAAATGTCCCTATTTAAAATGAAGGGAGATACCTCCTCCAAACTTAAGGTTACATTTTCACTGTGTCTCTGTAATGACAAATTTATTATCGGTACCAGTTGAAAAGTTCATACAACTTTTCCTTCTGTATGTTATTGATATGTTAGATTTGAGGTTTGATTGTTTTAAATAAAAAAATACCACTTGAAAACATATGACATGGGAATGATGCTTAATTCTTTTTGCATGCTATCAGTTTCAGTCTGGCATTTTTTGTTGCAGGTTATTATACTAAAACTAATAATCACATATCAGTTTCTATCTCTTTCTCTTTTTCACCCCTCATTTCCTGCCCTCCTACCTTGGGCTTTAGTACCTGAGAAATATTAGCCTCGAAAAAATATACTAAGAATTTTTATTTCTCATTTTAATTTTTAAAAGATAACAAAATGGTTATCATGTCTAGTTCTTTATAGATAGGTAAAGATTTATTTAAGTTTGATTCATGTGCATGTGTGTCTGTGAACATGTTTTATGTGTGGATGTCTATGGAGGCAAGGATTTAGTTTCAGGTGCCATGAAGCTGAGTTTAGAGGCAGCTCTGAGCTACATGCCATGTATCCTGGCAAATAAAGTCGGGTTCTCTGGAAGATTAGTAAGTGATTTTAATCTCTAAACCACTGTCTATTCCCTCCAGGACCCACTCAATCTTTAGTTAGACTATATGGTCTAAAATAATTTTTTGGGTATATATTACATGAGTCATTAACTCATATTATGTTGATAGTTATAGAAATAAATATCTTGTCTATTATATCTTGTATCTTGTGTTTTGTATGGATTCGTGTTTAATGGATTTGGTCCAATGACTAAGTGTTAAAACTATGACCACCTTACACTTCATAGTGTCCCCTTTCCATTGTTACAATGTGAGATTCAATAATATACTCCATTTCTCTTATAATACAATTGACTTGTATATTTTTTCTTTTTTCCTTTTTATCCTTTATTTTATTTATAGTTCAAAGGTTATCCCCTTCCCAGTTTCCCCTCTGCAAACCTCCTATCCCATACCCCCTGCATCTATGAGGGTGTTTTCCACCTAGCCAACCACTCCCGCCTCACTGTGCTAACATTCCCCTATGGTGGGTCATCAAACCTCCACATGGTCAAGGGCCACCCCTCCCATTGATGCCAGATAAGGCAATCCTCTGCTACATATAGAGCTGGAGCCATGGTCCCCCACATTTTTTGCCTGTTGCAGTAGCATCTGTCAGTAGGATTTGCTTAAAGATGCAAAAACAGGAAGACTTGTGTATGTTTTAATCTGTTAATCTTTTTTTAACTGATTTTACCCAGTAGTGTGTGTGTGTGTGTGTGTGTGTGTGTGTGTGTGTGTGTGTGTGTGTGAGTTGTTTGTGTAGATGGCAGAGGTTGATATTGAACATCATCCTCAATTTTTCTCTAACTTGCACTTTTGTGTTTCTCAATGAATCTGGAGCTTGCTGATTTTTATTAAATTTGCTGCTCAGTGACTCCCAGCTGTCTCCTTCTTTGCCTTCCCACTGCTGCCACATTCAGCTTTAGCCGTGGATGCTGTGCTTCTGAACTCAAGTCCTCACCCTCAATTGTTAAACATTTTACTAACTAAGCAGTTCCTCCTGCTTTTAATAGGTAGTTTTAAAATTACATTTAAAATTATAATTACATCTCTCCCTTCCCTATCCACTCTCTAAATCTTTGCACAGATCTTCTCCTCGCTCTTTTTCTAATTTTTTCATTTATTGTTTTGAAAAGCATATAAATATATGGTACCAATTATAACTCGTTCAGATTATGTAATAGCACTTGTATGTATGTGTTCAGGGCTTACCGTTTTGTATTGAAAACCCAGTTGGTGTGCTCTTCCCAGGGGTGAGAATTTCTTAGGAAATGCTACTCTAAGCTTCTTAGTTCTTAATGCTTCTACTCTAAGCATTTCTTAGTTGCTCTTAGTATTTTGTATAGGGTTGAGAACTTGTTTGTTCCAGTCCACTATGGTACATCATTACTGTCATCCTTCTTCAGTTCATGTGTAGGCAGTAATGTTGTTAAGACTTTATCAGCATAACTTCTAATATTAATAGGAGACAGTCTCATGGCAATCTCTGGCTGATTCTCTGGCTGATAAATCTTTCTACCTCTTTTTTGTAATGTTCCTTGAGACTTAGGTTTGGTATTATTTTGTAGATGTATCCATTGGGAATGGGCTCCAACATTCTGCATTAAACATTAGTGT
Source organism: Rattus norvegicus (assembly GCF_021556685.1). Lineage (NCBI taxonomy): Eukaryota > Metazoa > Chordata > Mammalia > Rodentia > Muridae > Rattus > Rattus norvegicus. Next base: position 92,252,831 of record NC_141547.1, read on the forward strand.
GCTTTTCTGTAGTAGTCTTGGGTGTTGCAAAGGGAAGTTTCCTTGATGAATGGTGAGGACTTCGTTCATCTGTTTATATAAGAACAAATATTGAGAAGCAATTAAGAAAGAAATAAAAAAATTCTTAAAATGAGAAAGAAAACAAAATATAACAAAACCTTTGGGGCACACTGAAAGCAAATTCTATACGGGAAATTTATAGCTCTAAGTGCATACATTACAAAAGCTGGAAAGAAAATCACACAAATAAATGATTTAAATGATGCAAGTCAAGAGGTTGAAGAAAGAAATCAAATCTCAAACTAGTCTGCAGCAAGGAATAATTAAAATTCAACCAAAAGTCAATGAAATAGGAGAAGAAAAATCGATACAAAGGGTCAACAATCTAAGAGCTGCTTGTTTGAGAAGATATACAAGACTGACAGATCTTAGCCCATCTAACCAAGTGAAAGAAAATGAAGACCCAATTTACTAGAAACACTTTTTAAACTCATTTTCTTTATTGCTATTATATTTAGTCTCTCCCCTTATTAGTTTCTGTGCTATACTTACTTTGCATTTTAATAGAAAGAATGTAAAATTTCTTCTATTTCATATGTTTTGATTGGTCTTGACCCATGTAATATAGTACTGACTAATAGACAATTGAACAGCATGAAAATATATAAAGACCTGAGCAAATAACCAGGGTAGACCTTAGAAAGGTAATTTCAACTTCAGAATTAATCATATCTATGAAACAAAGAAAATAGTGTATGGTGAAAGGCTGACAGAGAAAATTATCAACAAAATCTCAGAAAACATGAATGACACTTGCCATGCTGATTTTTATCTAATGGCTTCTCCATATATGAGGGCTAAATACAATGTATGTGAAATATATAGAAAACAGAATGCGATACTCAGCACGTTTCCAGGTTTCTGAGATAACAGGATGCTCTGTACTCTTGGAATGCTATGGGGTGTTTGTTGAAAGATTGTCAGTAATCACTACAAGTAGGCAGTCTTCAGAGGATGTAGGGGTTCAATCAGGAACAGTACCTGGAAGAATGAGAGCAAAGAGCAGCCTGTGATGAGGATAACAGGAACAATGGAGCTCTTTCTCTAGTAGACCTTGAATTCTGCAGTCATAGAACCTTGGTACAGCATGTCTCTGAAGTCTGGATGCAGTAGCAGGGACAAATTCTCTTCTGCAGCCAATGTGTTGAATCATACAGGCTGAAACAGAAAAGACTTCCTCTGCCTGAAGACATTGATGGAGTCTTGGACTACAGCTAACTGCCAACTGAGGAGAGTCATCTCACATATTGGAGACTTCTAACAAAACTATCTCCAGGGATTCTTGAAGGATGGATTCCTTCTCTTCTACCTATTTCAAGTTCGGTTGTGTTTCTATGGTCTAAAGTCCTAAGACAATTGTATTTATGGGATACCAGTTGGGTCCTGAGTGGATAAATGTGGATATGCAAATAAGAAGAATTGCAACCAATCAGGGAAGAGCTACAAAATCTATTGAGGAAGAAGGGAAGATCCCTTATTCTCCCCTAAAGTTGCTAAAAGGACACAATTGTTCTTTGCCAGTACATAGTTTGCCATTTCCCCACTTCTGGGCTCTAGTTATCAATTTAGGAGTTCCTTCTCTCTCTCTCTCTCTCTCTCTCTCTCTCTCTCTCTCTCTCTCTCTCTCTCTGTGTGTGTGTGTGTGTGTGTGTGTGTGTGTGTGTGTGTGTGAAGGATGTTTCTTTTAGTTCATTTATGCTTGATGCTTTAACAGCTAGCAGCAGTAGTATTTTTTCCTTTGGGGCATTAGCCTGATAGTTGTCAGAAATTTTCATATTAGGGCCACAACCTATCCCTCACAATACAAAACTAGAGGGATATATCCATACAAAGACCATATGCATTGTTCTGATTGATAAAAACCAACCATATCTGGACAGGGCTCAGTGGTAAAGAGTACTTGATAATCTTGCAGAGGCTCCTTAATTTGTTTGTAGCACCTGCATGGTGCCTATCAACAATCTGCATCTGCAGATCCAGAGGATTAGATGCTCTTTTCTGACCTTTGTGGGCAGCAGGCATACACATAGTGCACAGAAATATATATTTCAGTCTGAAAAATGATGGGCAATAACAGAGACACCAACAATCTTTACCATCTGAAATCACACAAAACTCTTTCTTTTTGCATCATAAATGTGGATGCTATGCTCAGCGGATGTGCTTTCTTCTGTTTAGGCCCTGGAACTCCATGATATTTCCATTCTTGAGTATCATCATTCCCAGGTTTCCACTTACTTGAGCCTCACTGAGGAGAAGCAACAGAATATAGTGTGTCCAGTGCTGGACTTCACTGTAGATTGGCTTGACTCATCTCTCATTGAAAGAGCTTTTGAATATGACTATACTTTATTCCAGAGGATATAGGAAAGGGTTCAATTAATTTTATAGGTTCAAAATGTACTGGTATTTGCATACTAACATTCAAAGTGAGTTAGAAAGATAAAATGAGTGGGGAAAGAGGAAAGGTTTGTGTGGAAGATCATTTGAATGAAAGAGCTTTAAGAACTAGACAGCAATCCAAACAAGTTCTGTAAAGAAGCAGGGGTCAGCAGAATTTGGGCCAATCTGGCGCATAGAGATTGACCTCTTTAAATATGGATTTCTATTGTCATAATATTCCTACCCATACTCCCTAGAAGATAGCAACTGATCAAATCTCCAAAGAAGCCAGAAGTAAAATAGCCCATCTAAGTTAGGATACTTTGTCCAGGACCAATCAGGGAGGAGAGGAAGTCAAAGGGAAGCTGGTCTCCTTTCCCCGTCTTCCCCTTGACTTCAGGATGGAGTCACAGGGACATCAGGAGGGAGTCTCAATCTGGAATCCTCTCATATCCTTGATAGGAGCATTTGTCTGTTCTAATAGTTTGTCTGTTCTGTTCTTTATTATCCGTGGCCAGTGCTTCCCAATTCCATTTTAGCTGTCTGTAACTTACTGTCACTCTCAGCTATCCTCAGGAGCTGTAACAGGTTTTACTTTGTGACTGGACCTTCAAGATCTCTACTTTCCCACTTCAGTGGCTTCCATTTGGTTTTTCCTATATCAGCTCTGTCGCTAACTTTCTGTCAGTTACCCTTTTGGACCCTGCTTCAGATGTATAGCTGTCTGTCAGTGGTCCTGTACTCCCACTACATCTGTCACTTCACTCTTTTGCTTGAGTGGCTCTTCTTTACAAGATATAGCTTTTTTGTCCATCTCATGGACAAGACTGGACTGTACCCAGGGACTCCTATAACAGAAATACCAAGTTTAATGCCAAGCTTTCACTGTCATGATCTCTAAAGAACTATTAATAGAGAGAGTGGAGCTGTCAGTTAAAATCCTGCTTTAGGATATGTGAGATGAAAGATAGAATGTTTTACAGTTAATTTATACCTCCAATGAAGAGATGTTACCCTACAATGTGTTTCCTTAATCTGTGAAAGCCTTTCCAGTGGAAGGACATTTGCTTTGTCCTAGTGTTCCACAGATTCTACATCATGGTACCTATTCCATATTGAAGCACTGTTGTAGCTAGCTCTATTGATAACTTTTTACCATAGGTAGACAGATCTCTAGTTTTGACTCCAAAGTGAATGTCTCCTTTATAGAAATGCATGACTCTTTTCTATATGTAGAAGCTTCCCTCTCAATCATGTGACACTTAGGAAGTACACTGTCTTGTCTTCTCATTCCTAATGGCCTTTTGTTTCTGAGTTTTGCAAGAAGAAAACAAAGATGGCTTGTGGCATGTACTCCTTACAGACATAACTCTAGGGACAATGACTTTGAATAATTAGTAATTGTGTAGATCAGCTCTAGCTATCGCTTTACACAAAACTGCTTGCCTAATTTCACTTAGTTCTATGAACTGATATAGACAAGAAACAGCTGAAACCAACAAAATATGGTAACTTATTCCTACTATATTTCTACCCATTATTTTAATTACATTGACATTCCTTGAATGTTTGTTTTTCCTATATTGATGTTAGGTCAATAAGCAATCTTCTCAAATAGGTATGTAGAAAATCTCTCAAACATTGATGAATGAAATAATATTTCTACATGTAAAATTTTCTGTTCCTTTTAAAATTGGTGCTAAGTATTTCTGTGATCACAACAAGAATAGTCAAAAGACACTGCAACAAAAAAGGAGTTGAATATTTGATTGTGTATATGCATCTTTATTTTAGTCCTACAAGATAATTTGCCACATTAGATGCAGGTTGGAGTGGTCTGACAGCCAAGGTTAAGGACAAATGGTTGCTTTAAAGATTCTCACTCACCAGAGACAGTAGATGTGATAATTAGCAGATAAACATTCAGAACAATTGCTGTCAGCTGGGAGGGGGAGTTTGTGTTCCCATTCTTATAGAAAGATTTTCTCCTTGCCACTACACAAACCATTTGTGTGCAGACACAGCAGACACCATAAATAGCAGAATCAGAAGCTTTCAGTGGCTGAGGTGCTGAGGCAAATCCTGCTTCAAATGCAATCTCAGATGATTTCACATTTAAAAGCATCATTCACTTCAGAGACACTTTGATCAAAGTTTAAGAAGACGCAACCTTCATTTCCATTTAACGTGAAAGTGATTCTCACCCTCTGTTCACACAACAGTCTTCCAAGTGAGTGTGTTTGCCATGAACAAAGACTGGGCTCATTGTCTAATTCACTGATGTATAGAGCATTGTACATTTTAAAATCAATATTCTCTAAAGTTCAAATTCTTCACTTACTGATGCGTGCAAGTGCTTTAACACAAAAATAACTTCAATTGCCTTATCATCATCATGATTCCAGTGATAAACCGAGAGCCTCTCATTTAAAACCATCTGCAGTTCTGGGTAAATATCACTGTCATATGGCCTGCAGCACTTCCAGATTATTTGTGTGAATCCATTCAGTGGCTTTTTATTGTTCTTCATTCCCCCCAAAATGCATGAAAGAACAAACTTGCCTCTAATTAACTCCAGCACCAGATTTTGTGAATGTCAAAGGCACAAAAAAGAAGCTACAAGTTCACTACTTATTATTTGGGTAAGAGTACATCTGCAAGTCACCAAATAAAAGTTAACTCAGGAATTAATGAGTTGAGTTCATGAAGTCTTCTAATTTGAGCCTAACTTAAGACATAGCTGTAAAAGAATAGTTTACATTTATAATGTTTCCGTAGCATTTTCTCTTAGGTTGATCCGATTATTAGTGTTTTTCAGAATTATAAATAAGGAAAAGTGATTACTTGTTTTAGATTTACAGACTACAAAGACACCATGAAACCATCAGACTCCTTACCTCTCTGGAGACCCAATATAGTTGAGCATAATAGAAACAGCTTCTAATATGGGGGTAAACTCTCCAGGCTTGGAAACTTCAAAGTGTCCTGCTCCGGTGGAATTGAGATACAGTGCTTGAACTCAAGGGGCCTCATTTTATGAACAAGGCAAATGAGTTATCCGATGTTCAGAGTTATAAATTGTTTTTCAGGACAGAAGTCTGTAAAAATAAGAGTGAATATTACTTTGCTTGAATTGGAATAAAACAACAAACATTTTAATGTTACTAGGATATATCTTTTTAGCTAAATTAGATCCTGATATGTTAGTGAGCAGGGAAGAGTGAAAGTGAGAAAGAGGAGGTATTTTTTTTATCTTTATTAACTTGAGTATTTCTTATTTACATTTCAATTGTTATTCCCCTTTCCAGTTTCTGGGCCAACATCCCCCTAACCCTTCCCCCTCCCCTTCTAAATGGACTTCCCCTCCCCATCCTCCCCCCATTCCTGCCCTCCCCCCAACCTGCCACATGTGGGGCAGGCTCTGAATGGTTGTTCTTCTGCCTCTGTTCTAAACTTTGCCTCCCTATTCCCTCCCAAGGGTATTCTTGTTCCCCTTTTAAAGGAGTGAAGCATTCTCATTTTGGTCATCCTTCTTGAGTTTCATGTGTTCTGTGCATCTAGGATAATTCCAGCATTTGGGCTAATAGCCACTTATCAATGAGTGCATACCATGTGTTTTTCTCACTTAGGTTACCTCACTTAGGATGATATTTTCCAGTTCCATCCATTTGCCTATGAACTTCATAAAGGCATTGTTTTTGATAGCTGAGTAATATTCCATTGTGTAGATGTACCACATTTTCTGTATCCATTCCTCTGTTGAAGGGCATCTGGGTTCTTTCCAGCTTCTGGTTATAATAAATAAGGCTGCTCTGAACGTAGTGGAGCATGTGACTTTGTTATATGTTGGGGCATCTTTTGGGTATATGCCCAAGAGAGGTATAGCTGGGTCCTATGAGCTACAGGACATTGCAAAGAAAGTTCATAGTAGAATCAAGAAAATTAAGGAGGAGAAGATGTCTAAGTGCGTGCTACAAGCCTTGTTCAACTGTAAAACATTTGAAGAACTAGAACATGTGTCTAATCCTTGTAAAACGAAAAGTAAGGGCACCAAAGCCCAGACAGCTAAACAGTTGGGGCTAGAAGGAGCAGTGTGGATACTGCTGGAGAACCCAGGGCAGCTCAACCTGCTGTCTCACATCAGGCCTGATATTAAAGACTTTTCTGAGTTCAAGGATATATAAACAGGAATACAGCATATTTTAGCAAACATGATTGCAAAAGACAAGATACACTTGATTTTATTCAGGACTTGTATAAAGATAGACACATTTGTATCCAGTCATCTCTTGCAAAAATATCCTCAAAAAAAAAAAAAAAGGAAATAAGAAGGAAGTTGATAAGTTTCAATTTCATCAGAATTTTTCCTGCAACAGAAGAAGCATTCACCATCACTAGATTCTGGTCGTTAACCAGGGAAATTACTGACAGTTAAGGTCAACATTTCTGATGGTGTGAAGAATTAATTCTGTTGGTGGTGTATACAAAACAGGTGGAGGCCACGTGGCTTCACACAGCCGGAGTTAATAAAGATTTTACATAATTCACTGGCTGATTCCTTTAAACATCTCATTGTTCCTCTCCTCTGTGGAGAGCTCAGATCCAAACTGACATTGTATGCAGAGAAGCAATCAGCAATGATATTTGGACAGAATCTCTATCAGCTCCTTTTAACAAGTCCTGTACCAGGCCGCACCCTGACGGAAGTGACTCCGGGCTACAAACATGGATGCAAACTAGCCATCCTTTCTCCTACGAGTCAAATACTTCATACTGATGTGGTTTATTTGCCCAGTGGACCCGGCTTCTGAGAAGCAGAGAAAATCAAGAGGCTTTTGCTGCATTCAACTGCTACCCAGTGGTGATCAGGAATAGAACTGCCTGCCAGGAAACTGAAGCTTACTTTGCTGACCTGATAAACAAAAATTACTTTGCACCACTGGATGTTGTTTGCTGTACTGTCAGTGAAGCAGAGGCATCTAGCTACAGTGTCAGGCCCAGAGCTAACAAGGAGATGCAAGGGCTAGACCCTAACTTGAGAAGTGCAGTTTCCATAGCAAGGGGTGTTCAAGATCCATTAGCTGAGCTAGTGAAATTTGACCCAAAGCACATTGGAGTTGGAATGTGGTATCCCAGACATTACTCAAGGCAACACTGGACAGTGTTGTAGAAGAATGTGTCAGTTTTATGGGAGTGGATATTAACATCTCTTCTGAGGTTTTGTTAAGGTATATTGCAGGACTCAATGTCAATAGAACCAAAAATATTATTGAGTGGGGAGAGAAAAATGGGCCTTTCATCAACTGAGAACAGTTGAAGAAGGTAAAAGGGTTTGTTCCAAAATCCTTCCAGCAGTGTACTGGCTTTGTCAGAGTCAACCAGGATTACATCTGGACATTCTGCTGTAGTCAGCAAACAGATTCTTCAGGCCAGAGCCAGGAAGCTGCCACAGTCACGAATGAGAAGCTGGGCAAAAAGAACAAAGCAGATGTCACCCTCACACCAAACCTAATGGATGAGACTTGCAACCAGGAATCCTATGACATAGCAGTAAGTATTTTGCCGTTCATTGGGGGGACACTGTGTGAGATTGGAATGCCTGAAATGCAACAGAAAATAAATTTATCTCTTGAAAGGAAGGCATAGAGCAAACTGCTGAAAGGTTTCAGACAACTGCACATACCCTGCACTTCCTCATAGATGGTCTGAGTCAGCCCAAGACATTTGACATCCAAACAGATTTTGATAAGCCTGACTTCAAGAGAAGCATAGTGTGTCTGGAAGATTTGCAGGTTAGGACAGTTCTTATAGGCAAAGTAGAGAGTAGCACTCTGTTTGGGGCTTTTGTAGATATAGACTGGGAAAGGTAGAGCTGGTTCCTATGATTCCTACACGACTCATAACAGAAGCAGAGCTGTCCAAAACAAAAGAAGAGAAGGAGCCTGGGCCTGGGTCTGGAGAAAAAGTGGTCATGAAAGTCCTCAGCATTGACATTCCCCGATCTAGGATTTCACTTAACCTCCTCTGGGTGTTGTGAGTGTCCCCACTGAAGGCCAAATATTAATGTGTTCCCTCATTTTTACGGCCTGAGGAGGACAAGCCAGTGCGCATGGAATCTAGAAAGTGGATGAGAGGGGCTCCTGAGTAGATATGTTTATTACTCTCTCCTGACTTTCCACAAAAAGAGCCATTGACATTCTCACATGGCATCCTATGATGGCGTCCTATGATGGACATCCTCACATGGTGTCCTATGTCAGCAGTTTCCATCATTATAATTCATTGTTGACCACACTCTACAGCAGGTGGCTGCCTGTCCTCCTGCTACCATCTGCTGCAGCAGACCTGGTGGGTTGTCTTTCTTATTTGAAATGTGTGGTTTGGGTTGACACATTAAGACTAGCACTCTTTAATCCTAGCATTTTATTGAGGTGTATTAGCCCTTTTATTCATAACTTTGCAATAATCTTTGTTTTCCCTTAGCAAAGCAAGTAAAATATACTGTTAAAGGATTATCATGTGTTTATGGCCATGAATTGAATCATATCAATGTGTTCCTCAGAACGTATGTATTGACCTCAACAATAAATCAGTGGCTGGTGAAAAAAAAGAATACTGGAGAAGATTATTTATTAAACCCAAAACCATTTTAGCAGTTATATTTAGCCAGTGAGAGACACAAGCTAAAGCATTGTGCTAGGAAACCTCAAGATGGGAAACATGCTCTAAGGCGACATTGATGAAACGAGAACAGCAATAGCCAGCCCTCCAAAGAATAGCAGGACCAGAAAGTACAATGTCTGCCCAACAGCAGCAGTGCCCCAAAGTAAACAGGTAACACACATGTTTGTGGATTGTGGGTGGCTACATAAGATAGTTCCTCCCACTAGGACTATTATACCCAACATTGCTATTTTGACAAAACTGGTGAAAGTGATAGTTTCCTTTCATGCTGCATCTGACCATAGTAATGTTTTATTTTAGTTACTAGCCATCAAACACAATTTTCACTTGCTTAAAGTGGACAGTGGAGTGCCTTTAAAGATCATACTCACCCTCTGTAAAGAAAAAATTCCATCATGCTTTCTTTTAATAATCACCTATATTTGTTTAAAAGGGAAATCTCCTGAACAAACAGTGAAGACAGAATTTAAGACATTTAAGAGGGGCTGGGGATTTAGCTCAGTGGTAGAGCGCTTACCTAGGAAGCGCAAGGCCCTGGGTTGGGTCCCCAGCTCCGAAAAAAAAAAAAAGAACCAAAAAAAAAAGACATTTAAGAAAGACAGATACCCTGTATAAGTTGAAAAGAGAACTCCCAGAATCCATTAGGTTGTCACATTAAAAAACCCTAGTTGCAGAGGTGGGTTTATTAAAAAGGAAGTCTCCAGGGGCCCACAGAGTAATAAAAACTATCACTGATATTTGTTGCATGACAGAACTAGGTAAGACCCCAATACTGAATACTCAGCAGTGTCTTCAATGTAGAAGACACTTTTGTGCAAGAGACATAATATAAATAGTTACATGAAAGTTTAATACCTTCTAATTGGCTTTCAAAGTAACAGAAAGCATCACAAAGTGCTAGGGGAAGTTATTCACCAACACTACTACTTAGATCTGAACCCTATACTCTGTACTGTAAGAATTTCAGGCAAGAATTGTACCTGCTGATACAATTATGGCACACTATATATAGTTAGAGCAATCCATTTTTCAAATTATTTTGAAGTCTAACCCACAGAAGGGAATTTATTAATTTAATTGAAAATGAAAATTCTTTACCTTTACATTGATTCCTGATCACCATTTTCCCTCCTTCCAAATGGAATTTATATCTACTATTATAAGCCATGGCCAAAAAAATCCATAACTAGTGAAATCTTAAGGCTTAGTTGGAGATTGCTATGATTGTTCATTAGTTATATGTGATATGCCTGTCAATTGCCTTCTGAATTGATTACAATTGCTGGCAGCCTGCTAGCAATCAGTTTGTCATGGAGTTAAATTTCTTTTGTGTGGGCAGGGTCAATGAATGAGATGTATACTACAGAGATATACAGAGATACCTGATATCTAATCAGGTATCTGAAACTAAATGATTGCTCCTATGACACACGTGCTCAACAGTCAGTCACAGATAAGAAAAAAGTGGCACCTATAGTATCCTTTCCCAAGTCTAGGGAGCGTGGTGGAGGAAGGGAAGAGAGAATATGTCATAGAAAGCAATAGACTATTGCGAAGTTCTGTCCAACAGACAAAATATTTCCAAGGGATCATTATAAAGACATTCGAAAGGAAACAGAACAGAGAAGTGAACTTAAACAGGCAGAAGTTGTAGACAAAAGAAGAAGGTAGGGATGATCCAGGACTGCAAGAAAAAGAGTAGACCCTCCGTACATGAATACAAGTCCCATAGATGAAAATAATATAACTTAGTCATATCTTGAATATTGTAAACACCTGCACTGAAAGAAGAAAGGAAGCTTCAATTTTAAGATATTAAGAAAAAAATCAGCCAACAAACTAATTGAACATGAACCAACCCCAGCACAGAAACAAAAAATAACACGAAAATCTAAGATAATATGTTTTCTTGAAAATTTATAGTTAATGGAATGTCACTCAATGAAAATAATTTGGAATACCTTGCAGAAAAATAATCAAAATAATTATTATTTGTATTTTAAAAAAAACTCACAAAGGACATAAATGTATTTCAAGAGAACATCAAGAGTAAAATGAAATAAGGAAGACAATTTAAGACAGGAAAAGAGAATTCAATAAAAAATTGAATTGCTAGGGGAAACAAACAAATTATACTGAAAATGAAGAACTCAATAGGCCAATAAAAGCTCTAGTGGAAAGCTTCACTTGTTTAACTCACTACAGCAACAAAGACAAAGAAATACCAGGTGTTGCTCTTCTAATATCTGACAAAATAAACCTCAAAGAGAAAATAGATGAGACTTTTCTTCATACTCATTAAGGGACCATTTCAAGAAAACAACAACAACAACAACAACAAAACTAAACATGTATACATCAAATATAAATACAACTAATAGCATAAAACAAATACTTCTGTGAGGCTATTGGACAACTTGCAGGTGTGAGATGGGGAAGAAAACCCTTCAAAGACATAGGAATGAACACCCAGTGCAGACTGATTTGGAAACTTGGATCACACTTTAGAAAGTCTAATGCCAGGTGGTTCCTTGTCAACATAATTAAAACAGCACAGTCTCGTTTTGAGACAATTGTGGACATTCCAATTCCAGTAAAGATTAAGGTGGAACTATATAGAAACTCTTTTACATGTTACATGTTACTATGAGGGTGAGTTCTATAGCTAAAAGGCCTAGAATCTAATATGTTCTCTGACGGGCATAAAAATCAGAAGGTCATAAAGTACCTGTGAGATATATTCTAATGATAGACAACGATATAAGGTGGGAGGGTCTGAAATAATCATTCTGGGGAATTTGGGTGGGGGATACTCATACCGCAAAAAAGTAGGTAAACTCTGCCTCCACAGAGAACATAAAGGTCACCATATTTTAACAAAATCAGTTTTTAGCTTCCTGAATGGAATGTAGGTATTTAATTTTATTTATTCCACTGAGGAGATATCCCTACTCCATTATCATTCCTGGTCATTTTAGTGCTTCTCTGTGAATAAAAGGACCTCTGTGATACCAGCATTCCTAGATGCAAAACTGACATTAATCTGAAACAGAGATAGTGAGTGAGTTCAACATCCACTCTCACCAATAGACAGATCATTCAGAAAAAAAAAAAACAAATGGACAGAGAATAACAGGAATTAAATGACACCATAATTCAAATGAATGAAAGAGATTTATACAGAATATTCTAATCAAACACTCAAAAATGTGCATTCATCTCAGTGGATCATAGTTCATCTCTGTAGTAATTACTGGGACAGAAATCAAATCTCAACCAATATGGGGAAATTTAAATAACATTGTGTAACTGAAAAGAAGGGCATGAATTTATCTTGTAAATCTGGCCATCTTTCCTCAACAAGCTATACGTTCAATGGCATTTGAATCTAAATTCTAGGGGCATTCTTTAGAAACTTACAAGTAATGATGTATAGTTTTTATGGAGTACATAAGACAAAAATGTTTGACAACCTCAGTGATTAAGGAAATTAAAATTCTTCTATTGCGACTTTGCTAGATGAATAACTAAACTTAATGTAGAGGTCAACGGACTGTGAAGATCCAAGTATCAATGGATACATCTCCATTGTGACTACTGTATCTACAGCTCAAGAAAGAGGAGTCAGATATATCTATCTATATCTATATCTCTTTCTCTCTATATATATATATATATATTTACTTGTCTAAGCAATAATCAATAGAAGAAGGAAAATTAGCTTCTATTAGGTATTAGCCCCCTTAATTTGTTATTGGATCCAAAGTGGTCAGTCCTAAAAGTAAATCTACCAACATGAATGTGGATATAAGATCACTAAAATGGGTGTGAAAAACTTAAGGGTAGGGGAATGTTATGCAATATTATTTCAATTAAAAATTAATTAAAGAAACTATTTTATTATTTCATCTCACCCCTGTCAAAAAAGATACATTGTCAGGCCTAAAAATGACAACAAATGCTGGCAAATATGTGGGGAAGAGAACTCTTGGGAGTATACATAAATATAATCCATTTACAATCATTCTGTAGACTTTTCAAAAATTAGAACTGATCTAACACATAGCCCAATTGTACAGCTCTTTGGTACCCACCCAATGAACTTTATACTCAGTACAGAGATTCTTATACACCCATGTTCATTGCCATTCTTCATAATTGCTAGGAAATGGAATCAATTTAACTATTTATAAACTGTAAGAAATCTGACTGTTCCCCCATCCACTAGAATATTACTAGAAAATAAAATTATGAAAATTGTTCTTACACTGTAACAAGTTAAAAAAATTAAGATCCATACTCTCATACTTAGGTCCTCACTACAGTTTGTCTTTGTAAGTCAAGACACTGTAAAGAGCCATTTGGGATATTCACTAAAGAGGAGAGGTAATATATAATAGGTCAAATGATTATGGGTCAAACACTGTGGGTAGAGAGGCCCAAGCAAACTTTGGCCAAGCTGCTACGTCTGTTGAGGTCATGTTATAATTGCAGCATTTCCCAATATACTGGAGTCCCCACAACTGAAGCTGCTCCTGGCCTCTCCTCAGGGACTCCACCCCAGCTTCAGCCTGTCTGCATGACCTCTTCAATCATTCTGTTGTTCAGTAAACTAGAATTTGATGGAATCTTTTTGTTGTTGTCCTGTAATTGTGTTCTATCTCCAATGAATCATTGTTGTTTATGTTTCCATCTGGAAATGACGAAAACAGTGGGGATGGGAGAAAAAAGCTAAAGAACAAAAAAAAAGCAAGGGGACTCCGTCTGCGGCCAGAGGTAAGGCTGTTCCACAGTCCTTCAGACCCAATACCAGCCAGGTGAGAGCTGGTCTGCCAGGGGCACTCTCATTCTTTAGCCCACAGGTGGGACCACACTTTCTCTCTTATGACTATCCAAAGAGACCCAACAGAAATATGCAAGGCACAGGAACCACAAAACAGCCTGGAGCAGGACACTTCAGCCTCGATATGCACCCAGAGATAAGGCTGTCCCATTGCCCTTTGGACCCAAAACCTACCCACACAGAGCTGGTCTGCCAGGAATGCTCTCACTGCAATGCCCACATCTCAGACCCCACTTTCACTCTACTGACTGTCCAAGGAGAAACCCTTCAGGAGTGCACATGACAGAGGAACCATAGGGCAGCTTGCAAAAGGACCTTTCCGTTCTCCATCTGTGCCCAGACCTAATGCTGTTAGACAGCTCTCCAGACTGAAAACCATTCCTGAGAGATGTGGCCTCCCAAGAATATTCTCACTCCTAAGATCACAGGATCACAGGCTCACAGACCCACAAAAGGGACAAGACCCAGTCAGAGACAGCAAGACCAACTGACTAAGCAATAACCAGAGAGCGAGAGGCAAGCACAAGAAACTAAGCAAAAGAAACCAAGGCAATTTGGCATCACAAGAACCCAGTTCTCCGACACAGTAAATACTTAACATCCCAACACACCAGAAAAGCAAGATACTAATTTGAAATCACATCACATAATGATTATAGAGGACTTTATGAAGGACATAAATCCCTTAAAGAATTATAGGATAACACAGGTAAACAAGTAGAAGCCCTTAAAAAGGAAACACAAAAATTCCTTAAAGAGTTATAGGAAAACACAACCAAGTAGGTGAAGGAATTGAACAAAACCATCCAGGATCATAAAAATGGAAACAGAAACAACAAAGAAATTATAAAAAAGAGACAACCCTGGAGATAGAAAACCTAAGAAACAGATCAGGAGTCATAGACTCAAGCATCACCAACAGAAAACAAGAGATTGAAGAGAGACTCTCAGGGGCAAAAGATACCATAGAAAACATGGAAACAGTAGTTAAAGAAAAAGCAAAAAGGAAAACGCTCCAGACCCAAAACATCCAGGAAATCCAGGACACAATGAGAAGACCAAAACTAAGGAGAATAGGTATAGAAGAGAAAGAAGATTCAAAACTTAAAGGGCCAGTAAATATCTTCTAAAAATTATAGAAGAAAACTTCTCTAACCAGAAAAAGAAAAGAGAGAGAGATGCCCATGAATATACAAAATGTCTGCAGAACTGCAAACTCCTGTCACATAATAGTCAAAACACCAAATAAACAAAGTAAAGAAATAATATTAAAAGCAATAAGGGAAAACTGTCAAGTAACATATAAAGGCAGATCCATCAGAATTACACCAGATTTCATAACAGAGTCTATGAAAGCTAGAAGATCCTGGGTAGATGTGATACAGACCATAAGAGAACAAAAATGCCAGCCCAGGCTACTATATAGAGCAAAACTCCCAATTATCACAGATGGAGAAAACAAAATATTCCATAACAAAACTAAATTTAGACAAAACCTTTCCACAAATCCTGACCTATAAAGGATAATAGATGGAAAACTCCAACACAAGGAGGAAAACTACACCATGGAAAAAGCAAGAAAGTAATCTTGCAATAAACCCAAAAGAAGATAGCCACATAGATACAATTTTACCTCTAACAACAAAAATGACAGGAAAAAGCAATCAATATTCCTTAATATCTATTAACATCAATGGGCTCAATTCCCCAATAAAAAGACATAGAATAACAGACTTCATATGTGAAGAGGACCCAGAATTTTGCTGCATACAGAAAACGCAACTCAGTGACAAAGACAAACACTGTCTAAAACTTTTCCAAGCAAATGGTCCCAAGAAACAAGCTGAAGTAGCCATTCTAATATTGAATGAAATTGACTTTCAACTAAAACTTATCAAAAATGATAAGGAAGAACACTTCATACTCATCAAAAAAACAAAAAAACAAAAAACAAAATAAACAAAAACCTACCAAGATGAACTCTCAATTCTGAACATCAATGCTCCAAATGCAAGGGGAACGACACTCATAAAAGAAATTTTACTAAAGCTCACAGCATATATTGCAACTCACACAACAATAGTGGGAGTCCTGAACACCACGCTGTCATCAATAGACAGATTATGGAAACATAAATTTAACAGGATCATAGAGAAACTAACAGAAGTTGTGAACCAAATGGAGTTAACATATATCTATAGAACATTTCATCCTAAAACAAAAGAATATACCTTCTTCTCAGCACCCCATGGTACCTTTTCCAAAACTGACCATATAACTGGTCATGAAACAGGCCTCAATAGATACAAGAAGACTAAAATAATCCCATGCACCTTATCAGATCACAATGGACTAAAGCTGGTCTTCAATTACAACAAAAATAACAGAAAGGCCACATATACTTGGAAACTGAACAATGCTTGACTCAGTGATAACTTGGTCAAAAAAGAATTAAGGAAGGAATTAAAGATATTTTAGAATTTAATGGAAATGAAGGCACAACATACCCAAACTCACAGGATACACTGAAATCAGGGCTAAGAGGAAAATCTATAGCTCTGATTACCTCTAACAAGAAACTGCAGAGAGCATACACTAACAGCTTGACAGCACACCTGAAAGCTCTAGAACAGAAAGAAGCAAATACACCCAAGGAGACAGCAGGAAGTAATCAAATGCAGGGCCGAAATCAACCAAGTAGAAACAAAAAGAACTATACAAAGAATCAACAAAACTAGGAGCTGGATCTTTGAGAAAATCAACAAAGTAGATAAACTCTTAGCCAGACCAACCAGGAGGCACAGAGATAGTATCCAAAATAACAAAATCATAACAACAGAAACTGAGAAAATTCAAAAAAATCATCAGATCCTACAAAAGCCTATGCTCAAAAAAACTGGAAATTCTGGAGGAAATGGACATTTTTTAGATATCAAAGTTAAATCAGGGTCCGAAAAACCATCTATATAGTCGCATAGCCCCTAAAGAAATAAAAAACACTCATTAAAACTCTCCCAACCAATAAAAAGCCCATCACCAGCTGTGCAAAATTCTATTAGACCTTCAAAGAAGACCTAATCCCAATACTCTTAAAACTATTCTGCAAAAAAGAAACAGAATGAACACTATCCAATTTGTTTTGCAGTCACAAATACACTTATACCTTAACCACACAAAGACCCTACAAATTACTTCCGACCAATTTCTCTCATGAATATCAATGCAAAAATATTAAAATTCTCGCAATTCAAATCCAAGGACACATGAAAACAATCATTCACCATCATCAAGTAGGCTTCATCCGAGGGAAGCAAGGTTGGGGCAATATATGGAAATCTATCAACACAATAGACTATATAAACACCCTCAATGGAAAAAAAAAACATGATCAATTCATTAGTTGCTGTGATAGTATTTGAAAAAATTCAACACCTCTTCACAGTAAAACACTTGGAAAAATCAGGAATTCAAGGCCCATACCTAAACATAATAAAAGCAATATACAGCAAACCCAAACCGGTAGCCAACATCAAACTAAATGGAGAGAAATGAGAAACGATGCAACTGAAATCAGGGAGTAGACAAGGCTGCCCACTCTCTCCCTAGCTATTAAATATAGTATGTGAAGTCCTAGCCAGAATAACTAGACAACAAAAAGAGGTTAAATAGACGCAAATTGGAAAAGAAGTAGTCAAAGTATCACTATTTGCAGATGACATGACAGTATACTTAAGTGACAACAAAAACTCCACCAGAGGACTCCTAAACCGGATAAACAACTTCAGCAATGTGACTGATATAAAATTAACTCTAACAAATCAGTAGCCTTCCTCTATTCAAAGGATAAATAGGCTGAGATAGAATTGTGAAAACAACACACTTAACAATAGCCACAAATAATACAACATACCTAGGTGTGATTCTAACCAAGCTATGGAAGATCTGTAGGACAAGTTCTTTAAGTCTCTGAAGAAAGAATTCGAGGAATATCTCAGAAGACAGAAAGATCACCCATGCTCATGGATAGGCAGAATTAATATAATAATATTGATCATCTTGTTGAAAACAATCTAAAGATTCAATGCAATCCCCATCAACATTCCAACTCAATTCTTCATAGCATTAGAAAGAGAAATTTGCAAATTCATTTGGAATAACAAAAAATCAAGGATAGCAAGAAACTATTCTCAACAATAAAAGAACTTCTGGGGAATCATCATCCCTGGTGTCAAGCTGTATTACAGAACAATTCTAATTAAAAACTGCATAGTACTGGTACAGAGACAGGCAGGTAGATCAACTGAATAGACTCAGAAATGAACCCACGCACATATGGTCACTTGATCTTTGAAAAAGGAGCTAAAAGCATTCAGTGGAAAAAAAAGCATTTTCAACAAATGGTCCTGGTTCAACTGGCAGTCAGCATGTAGAGGAATGTACATTCTTATCACCCTGTACAAAGCTCAATTCCAAGTGCACTGAGGACCTCCACATGAAATCAGACACACTCAAACTAATAGAAGAAAAAGTGGGGAAGAGCCTCAAACTCATAGGTACTTGGGAAAATTTTCTTAACAGAATGCCAATGGTTTATGCTCTAAGATCAAGAATCCATAAATGAGACCTCATAAAATTGCAAAGCTTCTGTAAGGCAAAGGACACTGTCAATAGGCACCGAACATATTGGGAAAAGATCTTTACCAATTCTACATCCAATAAAGGGTTAGTATCTAATATATACAAAAATATCAAGATGTTAGACTCCAGAGAATCAAATACTCCTATTAAAAATGTGGTACAGAGCTAAACAAAATTCTCACTTGAGGAATACCGAATGACTGAGGAGCACTTAAAGAAATGTACAACATCTTAGTCATCAGGGAAATGCAAATCAAAACAACCCTGAGATTTCACCTCACACTAGTCAGAATGGCTAAGACCAAAAACTCAGGTGACAGTAGTTGCTGGCCCGGATGTGAAGAAATAGGAACACTCCTCCATTGCTGATGGGATTGCAAGCTGGTACAACCACTCTGGAAATTAGTCTGATGGTTCCTCAGAAAATTGGATATAGTACTAACTGAGGATCCAGCTATACCACTCCTGGGCATATATAAATAATATGCCAATGTATAACAAGGACACATGCTCCACTTTGTTCATAGCAGCCTTATTTATAATAGCCAGATGCTGTAAAGTACCCAGATGTCCTTCAACAGAGGAATGGAACAGAAAATGTGGTACATCTACACAATTCAGTACTACACAGCTATTAAAAACAATGACTTCATGAAATTCTTAGGCAAATGGATGGAATTAGCAAGTATCATCCTGAGTGAAGTGACCCAGTCACAAAAGAACACACATGGCATGCACTCACTGATAAGTTGATATTAGCCCAAAGCTTGAAAAACCTAAGGAAAAATTCATAGATCACATAAAGCTCCAGAAGAAGAAAAACTAAAATGTGGATTCTTCAGTCCTTAAAAGGGAGAACAGAATACTCACAGCAGATAATACAGGTACAAATAGTGGAGCAGTGCCTGATGAAAAGGTCAACAAGAGACTGCCCCATCTGGGAATCCATCCCATATGCCAAGATCAAACCCAGTCACCTTTGCTGATATCAAACAGTGCTTGCTGACAGGAGCCAGATATAGATGTCACCTGAGAGACTGTTTCAGAGCCCTACTGTTACAGATGAGAATGATTGCAGCTAACCATTGGACTGAGCGTGGGGACTCCAGTGGAGGAGCTAGAGAAAGAACTGAACGAGCTGAAAGGGTTTGACACCCATAGGAAGAATAGTATCAACCTATCAGACCCCACCATAGCTCCCAGGATCTTAACCACCAATCAATGTGTCTACATTGAGGGACCCATGGCTCTAGCAGCATATGTAGCAGAGAATGGCATCGTCCAGAATCAAGAAGAGGAAAAACCCTTGGTCCTGTGAAAGCTTGTTTCCCAATGTAGAGGAATGTCAGGGTGTTGAGGTGGGAATGGGTGTGTGGTATCAGGATCACCATCATAGAATCAGGGAGAGGCAGAAGAGGTTATGGGAGTGCAGGAAAGATGATAACATTTGAAATGTAAATACATAAAATATCCTAGAAAAAATTTTAAAAATTTAATAAAATATAAAATTTAAAAAGCAAGAAGAATACGAAGAAGGGGAAAAAGAAGAAGGCAATGATGGGTAGGAGGAATAGGAGGAGGGGCAGGAGGGAGAGGGTTTAGAATGGGAGTTTGTTGGGTTCAGTCCCCAGCTCCGAAAAAAAGAAAAAGAAAAAAAAAAGGCAGCTAGAATGGGAGTTTGTAACTATAATAACCTAAGGACAAAGAAAAGCACAACGGGAGAACAGGAGGAGCCATGAAACAAGCAGACAGTCATTGAATGCTTGGCACCTGAGTTTATTTTAGTCTTCCTGTTTCTGTTTTCCTAAGACATATTCCATTCCCACATATTTGGCATAAATATTTGTGCTAGACTAGAAATCACAGCCTGATGTTAAGAATGCTAAGCTGACTTAATTTATGGGCATTGAAAAGGAAAATACATTTTGCTTTTTCCTGTGAATACACCAAGGCTCGAGATGAAACTAATTGGTCACTGGTAAGTGCTGTCTAGGACAGTGTTAATTTATAACAGGGAAAAAAAATCTAACTTAATATCTGAGGGTGTCAGTATATTTAATTCTGGAATATGAAAAGGCAATGAGATTCAGTATGTGCCAATTAAAGTCTAAAACTCTTCCCTGTGGCTTTGTCTCCATAATCAGCCTGCCATCTTGGTTAAGCTGTCTTTAATAATGGCCACAGAGCATGACTGCTCATTCTGCCTTCAGTATCTCTTTGGAATCCACAGTCTTTTGTACAGATCTTATACTTGATCAACAGACAGGGCTCCTTGTATTCTGTGAGAGTGCTTAAATGGTGTGCAGTGTGCCTGGTCTTTCCCTAGGTACCTGATGGTGTATGCTATATCTAGTCTGCTAGGTGATGTCTGCAGGTTCGCAGACAGTTTGAGCTCATTTGTTGTTGGTTCTGAGAAGTTTAACTGTGAGTACTTGGGTAAAGTACACACTATTAACAATCATCCTCCAGGTCAGAGAATGGGCTTAAAAGAAATTAGTTGACCCACTAACTTTTTCAGAATTGTATGAAATGCCATGAGGTCATTAGAAATGTATTTATTTATTTCTTTCACTCCTGTACACCTAGATACTATTCTTATTCTGGGGAAGAAACAAAGGGCATAAGGGGAGAAAGCAGGACACTAACACATAACTGAGTTCAGCAATCAAGAAAACTGTGTCGGAGAACTGAGATACTGGAGGTCAGGCTCCAGGTACTTGCTTTGTTTACGAATTCCTTGGATGTTCTGAGTTTCCCTGACTCAATTACATTGTATTATAAAGAAACATGTGGGTAATCTCTACAACACCATGTGAATTAGAAGCTAAAATGAATGAAATGTAAAAAATGAGAAAGGGAATAGGAAAGCTGCATTTTGTTACTATTCCCAAGCAGTCATCAATCATTATACTGTCCTGAAAAGAGCAGATCAGAATCTGTAACTCAGAAGATGCTAGACAGACAGACATTTTTTTCAGAGTTTATAGCTCAAACTCACCAACATTCTGAAGGTCCTGGCAACATTCTTATGTTTTTCAATTTCCCACATGTTCATCTCTTTTTATCATGGACACAGTTCTGTAGTTCTGTCTAAATTTTAGCAGAAAATGAGGAAATTTCAACCAGAGAAATTTATCAAAACACCTTTATCGTAGAAGACCCAGACATATAACATAATCACACATTAGTCAGAGATTCATCCTGATATTCTTTCTTCAATTATATTCAAATATACTTTAAATATATATATATTTTAATTTATGTTTTTTTTATTAACTTGAGTATTTCTTATATACATTTTGAGTGTTATTCCCTTTCCCGGTTTCCGGGCAAACATCCCCCTCCCCCCTCCCCTTCCTTCTGGGTGTTCCCCTCCCCACCCTCCCCCCATTGCCGCCCTCCCCCCAACAGACTAGTTCACTGGGGGTTCAGTCTTAGCAGGACCCAGGGCTTCCCCCTCCACTGGTGCTCTTACTAGGATATTCATTGCTACCTATGAGGTCAGAGTCCAGGGTCAGTCCATGTATAGTCTTTAGGTAGTGGCTTAGTCCCTGGAAGCTCTGGTTGCTTGGCATTGTTGTACATATGGGGTCTCGAGCCCCTTCGAGCTCTTCCAGTTCTTTCTCTGATTAAATATATTTTTATCAAAATGTTTTAATATAATATATTTTAAATAACTTTTCTCTTGTGTCTCCTCCCAGAACATTTCTAAAACCCTTCACAATTTTCATATTCTTTCTTCCTTCCCAAAAATATTCTAATACAAACAACAAAAATCAAAACAAACAAACAAAAATTTCAGGAAGACAAAAATTACCAAACAAAACATAAATAAAACCAAAAAAAGTTCCAAAACTTGGAGTCTGTTTTTTTTTTTTTTTTGGCCAACTACTCTTGAGCATGGAGCCTGCCCATTCCGTAGTTGATATTCTTTCCCACTGTCACTACATTAGAGAAAATTGATGTTCTACTGGCCAGCGGGTATTAATTGCAAATAAATTCTTGGTTGGTAGGATTTTGATTCCACTTTCTTCTCTCCATGCTGCAGGATGCCACAGGCTCTGTGAGATAAGATGTGCATTAGCCCCTCATCATACTACTGTCTTAGTTGTCTAATATAAATGTAAATGCCACTTTTCTTTCCTCAGATGAAGGGATGTGATAAGAGCTGTGCCCAAATTTATGAATATGTAGCTTGCACAAAGCACAGAACATTCTATCTAATGATCCTTAGGCCTTGGCATGAAAGCTGGTAGCCTCCACACAATTTAATCTTCTACAAGCCTGGACTTTGAAGGCTTTATATTCCAATCTCAGTCTACTAATTTATGTCTAGAATATTTTGGCCTCCAAGACTCACTGCTGAATAAGCTTTTTTTTTTTTTTTTTGTTCTTTCTGAACTCTGGCTGGCTGGTTCAACTCAACTGCTCTGGCTCAAATTCCTCTCCAAGATGACAGATTCAATCTGGCTTCTCTCAGCTTCTCAGTGAATTGCTCTGCTTGGCCTCAAACTAATTTTAGAAATTTATTCTAATCTTCTGGTTTCTTATTCTCTGGCTTTGACTCCCTCTGTTGATCTGCACCACACAAAATGCAATGGATGAACTGATTCCCAACTGACTGACTCTCCCTGTGCTGCTCTTAAATACCTTCTCTTTCTTGTGCTGTTCTCGAAAGAGTTGCGTCCTATCTCTGATTCATTCTGCCAAATCTTTCTGTGCTTAATCACTTTGTCTTTCCCTCAATTAGATGTCACTCTTAAACAGGGATGCTACGTCCTGCAAACTAGCCTTACCTTGCCTATGAAAGCAGGCCTGAATTTAAAATGAACAATAATGGTTTCCAAATACATAAATTTTAACAAAATTACTTAATAAATATGATCTTTATCTACTTCCAAATAACAAAATTTATTTTTAAATTAAATATCTTTGTGAATTACGTGTATGTTTGTGAGTGTGATGAGTGTTGGGGTAACACATATGCCACAGCACTTGTGGAAAGTTAAGAGGAAAACAGTAGTTTTCTACTTTTATTTTATTTCTCTTCCTGGGATAGAACTCAGGTTGCTAGGTGTTTTATTGTATTTTTGTTGTTTTTTTTTTCCTGTAAAGAGACATTGTTAATTTGGGGCTTTGTATAATTTCAGAAGTTCTACCTATTATGGTCATTGCAGGAAACATGGTAGCGTAGCCCATCGGTACATCAGCATAGCTGTGGATCCATCCTGATCCACAGGGAGACGGAGGGGGAGAGGGAGGGGGGAGAGGGAGAGCGATAGAGAGAGCATCTGGTTTGGGCTTTAGACACCTCCAAGGCCACACCCAGTGACAACAAGATCACCTCAGGCTTCATAATCTTTTAATTCTTTTCTAGAGTCCAACTAACCAATGCCTAAGCCTTCACTTTAATTCAAACTAGGACACCAGGCTTTCATAGCAAGTACCTATAGTCACTGGGCCATTTCAGTGGCCCAAACTGATGAGAATCCATGATAGAAACAGTTCAGTTGTGCAATTCCTCAAAGCCACAATTTCATGAAAATTCTTGCTGCAGGGTAGAGATACCGATAGAGTTCTGGCTTCCGCTTGTCTGTTGCTATTTCTGCCTACAAATTCTAAGACTGATACTGAAAAGAGTACACTAGATACTCCATGCTGGGGCTGACTACAGTGACCAGCTTATTCATTTGTACTTATCCCAGATTATGCTATTAGTCCTGTGAAAAGCCTAAGATTGGGCTGGAGAAATAGCTCAGAAGTTAAGTGCATTTTATGTCTTGCAGAAGATGCACAATCAGTTCAGAGCATCCAATTCTAGGAGTTCTGACATTCTTCTGAGTCCCAGGTACACACATAGTACACACGCACATGCACACATGCACACACATATTTGTGTATATGTGTGTGTGTGTGTGTGTGTGTGTGTGTGTGTGTGTGTAGGCAAAATACCCATACAAATAAAATAAAAGTAAATGACTACCCAGATTAATAGCTCAGTAGTACCCTAAGACTTGAGGCCCTATCTGTTATACAAGAAGTCTGTCACTCTTCTCTGTTCTTCTCTCCTTTCCTCTTAAGTTTTTACATAGAATCTATCATAACTTTCTGAAACTTGCTCTCTATGGTTGTAAAATTTATTCTTTTACTGCACAAAATCAAACTGCAAAACTACTAGCTTGGCTTAGTATGGCTATGGTGGGAGCTTTTGTGGACCCTATTTCCCCAAACCCCAAATCATACAAAGGTAAGAAAAGTTCTATTATTCTCAAGTCCCTTGCAAAATTTTGTATTATTGTATAAAATACCTATACAAATCTATAAGAATATTTACACACACACACACACACACACACACACACACACACGGTGAGTTAAATGGGCATGCTATATAATGGGGAAATAATGTGCCTACAGAAAAAAAACCAGAAATCCCAGTGGCAGTTATTATTGTTTCTATTAGGGTACTACATAGTGAAGTCTTATCGACCCCTAGACATTACAAGTTATTGTTATTGTTCTTGGTTAACCCCCAGAACCTGACTCTACTGCCAAAGACTAATATTTGAGTTAGACCATGGGGAACTCAAGCTGGTAAACACCTAGCAGCTTCATCCATATTCAATAGCAGTCATAATGCTAGAAGTTTCTATCAGAGGAGAAAAGTAATCAGCAGTTATATCCATCTAAGAAAACTTTAAGCTACAATAATGGTTGGCCATTCAAGAAAAGGGCATGAACATTATGGGAATTTTTTATTTGTTTTGTTATTTTTTAATTTAAAGTTATATAGGATGAAACTAATACCCAACATCTTGATTAGGCTAGAACTTCTGGCTACACAGAACATAGGCCCTAGGAGAAAACCTACTACTATTATGGGCTAAATGGACATAGTATTAAATCAACTTCTAATGGCTTACCATTATACCCAAAGTGAAATGCATCCCTCTATCCTCATATGAGAAGCTTCTTTTTGAAATAGATGATAATTAACACAGTAAACCACTACAGACCAAGGTGCAGAGATTAAGAGACTACAGAATGATTGACTCTAAAGAATATATATATATATTACACATTCTCCCAAGCTCAGATATCATTATAGAAGAAGGAGTTGGAAAAGTATTAGATGACTACACCAAAGCAGTTTCTTCTTGACCCCACAGGGCATCTCCACATATGAGCTCACAAAAATCTATGTCATCTTTATCTGATCACATCTTGGCATGAAGAGAGGAGGTAGGCACACAATCTCACTACTAGACATGGAACTATAGGCAATTGTTACCTGCTTAGAGAAGGAGATTTTTCTCAGAATATATCACTCATGGCAAGTCAACCACTTTCCTGCAGAAGATGACACACATAAGAATAACTATTCTTGAAGAATTTAAGATAAAATAGGACACAAAGTTGAATGTGTAGGGAAAGGTATAGATGTGAAAAGAGTAGGGGAAGGAAGTGTTGATATGCTTGAAATGTTATATAAAACTATGTTTTAGTCAAAGTTCTATTGCTGTGAAGAGCTACCATGACCATGAAATCTCTAATAAAGGAACAAGTTCAATTGAGCTGGGTTACAGTTTAAAGACTTAATGAATTATTGTAATGGAAAGAACCATGGTGTTATGTAGGCAGATGTGGTACTGAAGAGATCACTGAGTGTTCTACATCTGAATCAGTAAGCATCAGAAAGAGAGAGTGACTGGGCCTGCCTTTGGCATCTGAAACCTCAAAGCCCCGAACCCCAGTGACATACTTCTTCCAACAAGGACTTACATACTCTTAAAAGAGCCATATCTTTCAGGTGCCACACCTTATAAACTTCTGGGGGGTGTCATTGTCCTCCAAACCACCACATTTCACTCCCTGGCTTCCATAAGTTTGGAATAATATCATAATTGAAATACATTTAGTCCAACTTTAAAATTCCTCATCTATAGTTAATGACAGTCTCAACTCTTGTTTCTGAGATTTCTGGTAATTTCTTAACTGTAAGCTCCTGTAAAAATCAAAATTACAAAGCAGATCTTATACTTCAATACTTACAACATACAATGCACAATATATACATTATCATTCCAAATGGGGGAAAGTGAGCATAGTGAGGAAATACTGGATCACAGAAAAGCAAAACCTAGTTGGGCAAATTCCAAAGTCTACATCTCCATGTTTGATGTCAAAGTGTTCTTCAGAACTTTAACTCCTTTCTACTTTGACATACTTCTTTCTCTTGGGCTTACTCCAAACATTGTTAACAGTCTTCCTCAGCACATATCCCATGATTCTAGCATCTCCCTCATTTTGGGGTCTCTAAGTCAATCCAGACTTTACCTTTACAGCTTCATGCAATGGCCACTTTAGTTCTTCATTCAGAGACTACACTAACATTTAGCCTTAACAGCTCTCATTTGTTATAGAAGGAGATTTCCTAACCCTTCTCCTGATTCCTTGACTCCATACACAGACCATCATGACCAAAACTGTCAAGTTGTGCTACTTGTTGGGGCTGTAACATGGCCACTTGTACAAATGCATTTTTACCAACTTTATGTTTTTTATGGTTTCCTTCCTTATGAAAGCTTGGGTATCCTGTAACTCACTCTGTAGAACAATCTGGCCTTCCTCTGCCTCCTGAATTCTGAGAGTAAAGGCATGCACCACCACTCCAGGCCTTAAGCTTCTTTAGTTAACTTTCACTTTTCTTGAACTTCTTTTCACAAATTGAAAGCTTAGATGGGTGGGGTTTTGCTCTGAGGCCATCACATTTTTATTTCAGTTATCAATAAACTTTTCCTTAATCATTTTATAATTTCTGATGACTCTTCTCAAATTGCACAGTTTATATTTTTCCTTGCCCAGCTTGCTCCTTTTCATTGTAGACCTCCATAACACTGGCTACTGATAGCTACATGACAGAGTCAACATTAAGATATTTGGAAACCTTTAATTTACCCTCAGGTGAATTTTTTGTTCAAGGTCACAGGGCAACCAGATTCTTTGATAAAATATCACAAGAACAATTTCTAGGTCTATACTCAAATTGAATATACCCTTGAGCTAGGCCCACACAATTCAATTCACTGTCAGCACCACTGTCTTCTATGTTCCTATTAGTATGGTGCATTAATCCCCACTTGATTCATTCAACTGCTGCCTGTCTGTATACTGGCCACCATCTGTGGACGTTTGTGAGGCTCTGGCCTGGCTGAAGCATCCAAAGAGTTGTGGCTCTCCAAGGGGTTGGGGGAGCTGTAGCAAGGTGGGTTGGTGGGCATCTTCCATGCCACTGCTCCTGAGCCCATTGGCAGACAATGGGATGCAATTGGGTACAGCTGACTAGAGGGACAAGGGTGGCTAGGAGCTAAAGTTGGGGCCACCAATATGGAAGTTACTGAGGTAGGCGTGAGCAATTTTCAGCTACAAAAACTTTGGGAGAGCATTCGCTTCCCCAAGGTGTTACAGTTCTATAAGACAGAAAGTCAGATGGTCTTTGATGAAATAACTCAAGCAATTTAATCCCCATCGTGGATGGGATCTTACATACAATTTTGGAATGGGTGAAGGTCTAAAACCAGATGCTTTCTGCTGGCTTGGTCTGAGATGATAAGGATGCCTCATCTGCATGTGGAGAAGTTTCAGGTATTGCCTCTTTGTGACTGATTGTCACAGTCTTCACAGGGGGTGTCATAGTCACATGTTCTAGGACAGAAACATGCTCAGGAGTTGACTAAACAGCTACTGTTCTCATATATGAGAATTACCACAGTTTCTGAATTTGCTTAACCTCACCAGGTTTTCTCTCTGGTGGCATGATCCACTGCCCCACAAACTGCTTTTCTAATCTAAATTTCTAAAGATTTTATTCCTCCAAACAAATGCATGGTTAAACCTATCACAGAAATACTTCTGTTACAGTCAAAGTTCTATTGCTCTGAAAAGACACTATGACTATGACCATCCTTATAAAGAAAAACATTCAATGGTGATGGATTATAGTTCAAAGATTTAGCTCATTAACATCATGGGGGAAGCATGGTGGAATGCAGGCACACATGATGCTGGGGAAGTGGTTGAAAGCTCTACATCTGAATAATCAGGTACCATGAAGAGAGTGACCCTGGACCTGGCTTGGGCATCTGAAACCTCAAAGCCACCTCCACTGACATACTTCCCCCCCAAACAGGCTCAGCAATCACGCAAACCCACTGTGAATTGTTCAGTTTCTCATTCTCTCTTCTCTTTCCTGTTTCCAAACATTTGATCCCTTCACACTTTTTTCTTTTCTCTGCTTTATCTAGCATTTAGAGGCTAGTCTTGGAAAATATAGAGTTAGCATTTGGTGAGAATATTATTTACCAAAGTGGTTTTCATGAAACTAAAACACAGATCTTCATATATGCCTCTGGACATTAATTAATAACAGAACAGCATAAACTTTTTAATGTTTTAATTTCAATTTTTCAGTCTTTGACAATGAACAAAATATCTATTATTATTTTAAAGGCTGCAACCCAAAGATTCAAAAACAAAAGCAAAACCGATGGCCAGGTAATATTGTTGTAATTTATGTGATATGTATATTTCATATGTGAGGGATAGAGGAAAGTCTGTTAGTCACATGTGACTATTTAGGAAACAAATTCTAGAATACAATGAAGCATTTATATTTGTGTGAGAATTCAGAAAAAGATTGCAAACCAAACCAGAACAAAACTGCATAAGAGTCTGAAGGAAGCTTGGCTGGGTACTGAGCGTCTGAAGGAAACATAGGTGGACACTGAAGGTTTGAGGGTTTGAAAGAAAGTAGGACAATCTCATAAACTTACGTGGAAATTGTAACAAATTGAAAATGCAAAGGCTTTAGAAATCTCATTTATCAAATAATAAAGGCATCCGTGGAGTGATTTCTGGGACATTTATTTTATTTATTGTTAATGGTTAGAGTAATAAAGGTCAAAACTTGCAAAATGATGGATTTTCCTTTTATTCTTTCTTTTTTTTTAGCGTCTTCCAAACTCCACAGAGCTGACTGTGAAGTTAAAGGCACCGTCACAAATGAGAAGCAATGCTTTTATTGGAGAAAAGCTATATTAGCCCACTTTAGGAAAGTTTTAGGAAAGAAAAATTTTGAAATTGCAAACTCATTCAATTATTCCTTTTTCAAATCAGTTATCAATGTTAAAATTATATGAAAACATTTAGTAAAAAATATTTCAGATAACAGATAACTGAAGATGACAAGTATATACGAATTACTGAACTCATGACTAAGAGGAAGTGAGGTTATGTAGCATTATTGAGATGGTAACAAGGTTGTAAGGTCTATCTTTTTCTAGCTATGTTTTAGCTATGAGAGTAAATCTTCGATAATTATATAGACAAATGCAACTCTTTACTAATCAATTAATGTCTATTAGAAACAATTCCCAAATTGTCAAGCAGGATAGAGATAGGCAACATTTTCTGAAAAGAGCAACGTGGACAGATTACACTAGAGATTCCTGCCTTATTAGACATGTGCTCATTCCATCCAAGTGCGCACAAACTTTGACATGGAGTGGTGGGGGAGGGGGTAAGGATGGGAGCCTTAGGTCCGTGTTTCATGGAAAAGTTCACACTTTTGAAAACTTATGTGTATTTATGAATATACTATTTCTTTTTTTGTTTTATTAACTTGAGTATTTCTTATATACATTTCGAGTGTTATTCCCTTTCCCGGTTTCCGGGCAAACATTCCCCTCCCACCCTCCCCTTCCTTATGGGTGTTCCCCTCCCAACCCTCCCCCCATTGCCGCCCTCCCCCCATAGTCTAGTTCACTGGGGGTTCAGTCTTAGCAGGACCCAGGGCTTCCCCTTCCACTGGTGCTCTTACTAGGATATTCATTGCTACCTATGGGGTCAGAGTCCAGGGTCAGTCCATGTATAGTCTTTAGGTAGTGGCTTAGTCCCAGGAAGCTCTGGATGCTTGGCATTGTTGTACATATGGGGTCTCGAGCCCCTTCAAGCTCTTCCAGTTCTTTCTCTGATTCCTTCAACGGGGGTCCTGTTCTCAGTTCAGTGGTTTGCTGCTGGCATTTGCCTCTGTATTTGCTGTATTCTGGCTGTGTCTCTCGGGAGAGATCTACATCCGGCTCCTGTCGGTCTGCACTTCTTTGCTTCATCCATCTTGTCTAATTGGATGGCTGTACATGTATGGGCCACATGTGGGGCAGGCTCTGAATGGGTGTTTCTTCTGTGTCTGTTTTAATCTTTGCCTCTCTATTCCCTGCCAAGGGTATTCTTGTTCCCCTTTTAAAGAAGGAGTGAAGCATTCATATTTTGATCATCTGTCTTGAGTTTCATTTGTTCTAGGCATCTAGGGTAATTCAACCATTTGAGCTAATAGCCACTTATCAATGAGTGCATACAATGTGTGCTTTTCTGTCATTGGGTTACCTCACTCAGGATGATATTTTCCAGTTCCAACAATTTGCCTACAAATTTCATAAAGCCATTGTTTTTGATAGCTGAGTAATATTCCATTGTGTAGATGTACCACATTTTCTGTATCCATTCCTCTGTTGAAGGGCATCTGGGTTCTTTCCAGCTTCTGGCTATTATAAATAAGGCTGCGATGAACATAGTGGAGCATGTGTCTTTTTTATATGTTGGGGCATCTTTTGGGTATATGCCCAAGAGAGGTATAGCTGGATCCTCAGGCAGTTCAATGTCCAATATTCTGAGGAACCTCCAGACTGATTTCCAGAATGGTTGTACCAGTCTGCAATCCCACCAACAATGGAGGAGTGTTCCTCTTTCTCCACATCCTTGCCTGCATCTGCTGTCACGTGAGTTTTTGATCTTAGCCATTCTCACTGGTGTGAGGTGAAATCTCAGGGTTGTTTTGATTTGCATTTCCCTTATGACTAAAGATGTTAAACATTCTTTTAGGTGTTTCTCGGCCATTCTGCATTCCTCAGCTGTGACTTCTTTGTTTAGCTCTGAACCCCATTTTTTAATAGGGTTATTTGTCTCCCTGCGGTCTAACTTCTTGAGTTCTTTGTATATTTTGGATATAAGGCCTCTATCTGTTGTAGGATTGGTAAAGATCTTTTCCCAATCTGTTGGTTGCCGTTTTGTCCTAACCACAGTGTCCTTTGCCTTACAGAAGCTTTGCAGTTTTATGAGATCCCATTTGTCGATTCTTGATCTTAGAGCATAAGCCATTGGTGTTTTGTTCAGGAAATTTTTCCAGTGCCCATATGTTCCAGATGCTTCCCTAGTTTATCTTCTATTAGTTTGAGTGTATCTGGTTTGATGTGGAGGTCCTTGATCCACTTGGACTTAAGCTTTGTACAGGGTGATAAGCATGGATCGATCTGCATTCTTCTACATGTTGACCTCCAGTTGAACTAGCACCATTTGCTGAAAATGCTATCTTTTTTCCATTGGATGGTTTTGGCTCCTTTGTCAAAAATCAAGTGCCCATAGGTATGTGGGTTCCTTTCTGGGTCTTCAATTCTGTTCCATTGGTCTATCTGTCTGCCTCTGTACCAATACCATCCAGTTTTTATCACTATTGCTCTGTAATACTGCTTGAGTTCAGGGATAGTGATTCCCCCTGAAGTCCTTTTATTGTTGAGCATAGTTTTAGCTATCCTGGGTTTTTTGTTATTCCAGATGAATTTGCAAATTGTTCTGTCTAACTCTTTGAAGAATTGGATTGGTATTTTGATGGGGATTGCATTGAATCTGTAGATTGCTTTTGGTAAAATGGCCATTTTTACTATATTAATCCTGCCAATCCATGAGCATGGGAGATCTTTCCATCTTCTGAGGTCTTCTTCAATTTCTTTCTTCAGAGTCTTGAAGTTCTTATTGTACAGATCTTTTACTTGCTTGGTTAAAGTCACACCGAGTTACTTTATATTATTTGGGTCTATTATGAAAGGTGTTATTTCCCTAATTTCTTTCTCGGCTTGTTTCTCTTTTGTGTAGAGGAAGGCTACTGATTTATTTGAGTTAATTTTATACCCAGCCACTTTGCTGAAGATGTTTATCAGCTTTAGTAGTTCTCTGGTGGAACTTTTGGGATCACTTAAATATACTATCATGTCATCTGCAAATAGTGATATTTTGACGTCTTCTTTTCCAATCTGTATCCCCTTGACCTCCTTTTGTTGTCTGATTGCTCTGGCTAGAACTTCAAGAACTATATTGAATAAGTAGGGAGAGAGTGGGCAGCCTTGTCTAGTCCCTGATTTTAGTGGGATTGCTTCAAGTTTCTCTCCATTTAGTTTAATGTTAGCAACTGGTTTGCTGTATATGGCTTTTACTATGTTTAGGTATGGGCCTTGAATTCCTATTCTTTCCAGGACTTTTATCATGAAGGGTTGTTGAATTTTGTCAAATGCTTTCTCAGCATCTAATGAAATGATCATGTGGTTTTGTTCTTTCAGTTTGTTTATATAATGGATCACGTTGATGGTTTTCCGTATATTAAACCATCCCTGCATGCCTGGGATGAAGCCTACTTGATCATGGTGGATGATTGTTTTGATGTGCTCTTGGATTCGGTTTGCCAGAATTTTATTGAGTATTTTTCCGTCGATATTCATAAGGGAAATTGGTCTGAAGTTCTCTTTCTTTGTTGGGTCTTTGTTTGGTTTAGGTATAAGAGTAATTGTGGCTTCATAGAAGGAATTCGGTAGTGATCCATCTGTTTCAATTTTGTGGAATAGTTTGGATAATATTGGGAACATACTATTTTTTATTACTGCAGTGTTGAAGCCAAGTGAGAGAAGTTCACTATAAGAAATTATATATTTCTTTGTCAGGATAAAATGACGTTTCTGGACATATTATTGATTTAATAAAAACATGAAGAGACCACCAAAAGACTTGATATGAGCTCCATGGTATTTTTCTATGAAAGCAAAACATTGATTATATCAAAGTAGACAGTGGAATGATGGTAGTTAGAGATATGAAAATGGGTGAGAACTAGGACTAAAAAGAGATTGCCAAAATACGTTTTGCAGAAGTAATCATTTCCAATGTTGCATATTATAACAACTTGTTATGATAATATTATATAGAAAGAATATTCTAATATGGGGAATATAAATGGTAAAAGTTTCAAAAGAAGTAACTGCACATTATTCTAATTTCATTATTTTTATAATTTATTTATTTATTATATATAAGTATACTGTAGCTATCTTCAGACACACCAGAAGAGGGCATCAGATCTCATTACAGATGGATGAGAACTACCATGTGGTTGCTGAGATTTGAACTCTGTACCTCTGGAAGAACAGTCAGTGCTCTTAACCACTGAGCCATCTCCCCAGTCCTCAATTTCATTATTATAGATTATAATATTTATATTAAATTATCACACATTATAAACATGAGAAAATAGTGTGTGCCAACAAAAAATATGGAAGAATGAAATGTTCAGAAAAGGAAGGAAGGGCAAATGTAAAAAATGATACATAGCAAATTGCCATGTGCAGCCAGTAGCATAAATATGGACTTAAACAAATGATAATGGAATCAGCCAGCTATTCCTTTGAAAACAACCTTAATTTTGGGCATAAAATGTTCAGTTACCATGACTTGTTATGAATAGTTCTCAGTACTTTAACTTAATTTCGATATGTCCAGTCAACTCTTCAAATGCTCTTTGGAGTCATAAATTATACCATTTTCTTAGTCATGAACATGCCCTGTTCTCTCTTGAAGAGTTTGACTTCAGATCTTTCTACAGACTTCAAGAGACTATGTGTAAACTTCAAGAGCATAAACAATGTAGCTCGCCTTGTGGGTATCCTGGTTCCTGGCCAATGGGACACTACAGCTATTTCTACTCAGCATCGTGTCCTGTTGATTCAGAGTAATTAAAAGTTTGACTTTTAGAAGAATGCTCCAGCTAAAAATTAAGTTTTGTCATATATCTACTGTGTCACCTTGGAAGAATGACTAATATTTACATTGCTCATTTTTCTGACCTGTACATGGGAGTAACAATACCTGCAGAATACCAGTGACTTAACCTATGTAAGTCACATTGGAAAGATTAATGCCTGTCAAATGTTAATGTGATACGATTTCAAATTGAATCCATTTACCAAACTGCATCCCATTGAGACAGATTTTTACTATTGGACATTTTTCCTCACATACTCCTGAAAACATACAAAAACAAAACAAAACAGCAACAACAACACAAACTTGATGCAAGTTCTCCACTGGAAGCCTTTGCCTTTGCCTGTCTACTCTTCTCTCATACAGTTAATTATCTTACTTCCTGTACCTGTACCCCAACTTCAAATATTCACGTTGTTTATTTCGCTGTGTATTTTATTTATATATAGTGCCCCCTGTACTGTTTTGTGTTTCAGTAATAAATGGCTGTTTTTCTGATATCACTCTCAAAGTTGAAGTCCTTTGTGCTTTGAGAAGATAATGCAGTCTAGAATAACTGATAGTAATGGAAGAGTTTCATGTTATCACATTAAATAAGATTCATGTGCATAATGTCATACTTAAATATCATAGAAATGTTTTTGTGTGTTAATAAAAAATGGAAAAAAAGATTAATGCAGAGACTATGCAATGCAACTTTAAGCTAAATATAGGAAATAATTCCAAGCGAAAATTTCAAAGAACTAGATGTTAATAGTACACATAATAAATTTCCCAACATGATATGCATCTAAATACAAAGTGGGTGAAGACAGTAGATACAGTAGAGAAAGAGTATAAATTCTGGGGGTATGTGGTTGTTCCTATGTATAATTTGATGTTAGTTTTCTGTGAGGGTTTTCAATTCTTAAAGGAAAGTGTGTTTTAAAAATTATATACTAGAAAAAATGGCTATAAATTTTACCTGATGAAAACTTTCTTTTAAATGAAAAGTTAGTAATTTTAAAACATTTAATTTCAGCTCTCTTTTTTTTCAACTTCCTTGGAGGGAACGTGCACACCTCAGCATAGACAGGAAGCTCACCTTCTTCCTATCCTCACTCCTGCTGACAGAATGGAAGGCTGAATCAGGATGGTACACATAGGCTCTTCCCTGCCTCAACTTCTGTAAAACCAAGGGCCTTTTTACATATCAAACTTGAAGGGAACTAGAAATCTTTGGTGTTGAAGGATTAAAGGATTATTTGATTCGAAGTTGTCCAAAGGCCAAGGAAAATGCAGAGGTGGATGATTATTTTCATTTTATGATATCGTTGGCCCCTCTACTCTGACAGCCATGAAACTAGGGATTGCTGGAATCTGTAGAGGGAATTGTTGCAGTGACAGCTTGAGGCAAACCATCTGTTCCTAGAAGGATTCCCCAAGATGGCTGGGCTATTTTGATCTGATTTGAATGTTGCATATCCTTCAAATTCCTATGTGAAAATCTTGGTCCCTAGAGTAAGACTGTTAATTGGTGGAAGCTGGAAGCTTTGAAACAGCTGCTGGGAAGTGCGTAGGTCAGTGATGAGATGCAC
Organism: Rattus norvegicus; assembly: GCF_021556685.1. Lineage (NCBI taxonomy): Eukaryota > Metazoa > Chordata > Mammalia > Rodentia > Muridae > Rattus > Rattus norvegicus. The sequence goes on from NC_141547.1 coordinate 92,288,930, forward strand.
CTTGAAGGCAACTGTGGGATATCAGTCCCTTCCTCATTCTACTCCCTACATTGCAAGGTGAGTGATTTTGCTTCTCTATGTAGTCTACCAACCTGCAAAGTGCTGTGGAGCAATTTGATCATCAATTGCAACTTCTAAATCCCTACAGCAAAGTGAAAATTCCATTTCATAAGTTGACAGTATCAGTTACATGTTGTATTTACAGAAAGCAGAGACACACATTACTGTATCTGAGTCATGCTAAATCAGACCCAACTGTGGTTCTCTGTGGCTGTCACACTAGGTGCTCCCAATACTAATAAGACTTTTATGTCTACCCTCTCTTGGCCCTCTGAATGCTGTGTATATGATCTGAAAATGCAGTGAGATTGGATGAGTTCAAAGGATAAAGTTGTGTAAAAAACACAAAGTAAATATTGAAACATGCTCAGAAATTTTCTGGAATTAAGAATGGAGACAGTTAGGGGGACATCTTAAGCTAGAGTCAAAACAGAAGTTAAATTCCCAGAACTGGTATAGAAACCTGAGCATGGTGGATAGAGTCTGTAATTCAATGCGAGGAAGGCCAAAGCAGCTAGATTACTGGGATTCACTAACATATCAGCTTCATCTAAACAGTGAATTTCAAGCCAATGAAAGAACCCATCACAAAATAATACCTAACAAAGCATACTAGGGTTCTATCCCTAATTTTCATACACATGTACCCATGGGTATATGTATATGAATGCATGCTCGTGCACACACACACACACACACACACACACACACACACACACACACACACACACCAGGGAAATAGTCTAAGGTTCAGGCTTGTTCCTAAATAAGAGAGATAGCATGCTGCTTTCTTAGATTAAGAAAGTAGAAGAGAGATCTAATTAGAAGGCAACAAGGCAGGCTTATTTGCCAGATTCACATACATGAGAGAAGGAACTCAGGATAACTAAGCTGGGGACACTTGGTGTAGCTAATGTCTTGGGCTCAGAAATTTTGACACAGTTCTGTGTAACACCTATAACGAGATGCATTAAATTTTATGAAAATTCGAGAACTATCAGCAATTCTCCAATTATAATTACAAATTAATAATCCATATTATCATCACAGCTGATCTCTATCAGACTTCAATGACAAAGTCCACATGAATGCTGTAGAATGAATTAGTGTATCTTTGCTGTGCCCTAATTTTCTAAAATCCTCTATTCCCATATCGCTCATCTCATCACTAATATTTACTCTGGTTCTCAAGTTTTGTCATTGTTGAATCAATCCAAATCCTCCGCATGCATAGTAAGATATCCAGGAAACATTATTTAGACTTTATTTTAAATTCTTTGCACTACAATCAGTAACTGTGTAATCCTGTAATTTTTTTGCTGTCCTATTCTCTTTTCTCTGTCTCCTCAGTTCAGGTATCAGATAAACACAGACACTAGACTGTTGCACTTTACCTCCACCTCACACACTCTGATCAAAACGTTCTTAATGAAGAAACAAGAATTCTCTCTCTCTCTCTCTCTCTCTCTCTCTCTCTCTCTCTCTCTCTCTCTCTCTCTGTGTGTGTGTGTGTGTGTGTGTGTGTATGTGTGTGTGTGTGTGTGTGTGTGGTTTTTCATAATGATTTGGGAAATTGCACTAATAAAGGGGAGGGGTTATTATAGTTTTAGATTGTGAAGGTTTTCCATTACAGGCAGTTTTGAATGTAGCATGGTCTACAGAGACACGTGATCATCTAGAATATTGTCATAAGCTGAGAATACACAGGTGCTCGAGTACTGGCACAAAAGTGTTCATGACAGACAAAGCCTGAGCATTTTTACATTCATAACTCAGGGGACAAGAAGTGGAAGCATTTTCTACTGAGTCTGAAAGTGGGTGAATTGCAATATTTCTTAAATATCTCAGTCTGTGGAACAGTGAGTGTGGCTCTGTAGACATGATCTTGTGGGGTTAAGAGTTCGAAAAGCCAGTTCTCTGGGTATCTGTGGCCAGATAACTTAGCCTCTCAAACTTTTTGCCAAGGAGAAGGAGGGTCGCCAAAATAAAGACAATCACTTTAAAAAGTGTTCAATCCATTATACTGCCCAGGACTAGTGATCAGATAGGTTGCAGGATGCATGGGTTCATGTCTAAGGTCATTTGAGAGTTACTATTTTACTCAGAAGAAATATTTCAGAGAGTAACTTTTTGCTTAACGCACTTAAAATTAGATTATACAATTAGCATCTGTTTTCCTCATATAAAAGTGTCCTATTTATATTCGGAGGTAGACCAAGGCATTTGTGAAATTGAAAAAAAATAATTAAATACCAATCTACAGTTTTCAAGGAAAGATTACATGACAAAATCTCAGAGATAAACAGGCATTGCTGATTCATGAACCTATTCACTTATAAAACAGCATAAACCACTAAGAGAACTAACAGGTAGTGTACACAGAGGACAGACGGTCCTGGACACAGACTGCACAGGAAAGGGACAGCAGTGGACTGAGTATAGGGACTAGGCAGTCCTGAACAGAATGTACACAGAGTAGGGAAAAGCTTGGTAGGCTTTTTGTCCCTGTCATTGGCTAATCCTTCAATCATACAGTATACCTCCCAGAGTATACCTCCTCATTGGTAGACTGATGAGCATATGGGTCAGTGGTAACTTAGTGAAAATAATAAGCTAAATTTTATATTTGATTGTTAGTTTTGTAGTTTCCTTTTAAAAATAGTTTAGGAACACTCAAAGAACCACAGGCAGTGTGAGTGGTTGGGGAGGGGGAACACTGTCATAGAAGAAGGGGGGTGGGGATGGGATAGGGGTTTATCGATGGGAAAACAGGAAAGGGGATAGCATTTGAAATGTAAATTAAAAAATATTCAATTAAATAAAAAGAGAAAGTCCACAGGCAGCTTTCCTGACATACAAAAGTACACAGTCTCCTGGTGACCAACATGGAGAGGCATAACAGTGATGCGCACAAAGACAGAAGTGAGAAGGATGAATCTGACACATGCAAACACATGGGATTATTTACCTATGTTTAAAATATGAACGGGTTTAACCAATGGAACATGGGTGGACACACACATTAGTCCTGAATAGACAGGACACAGAAGAAATTCATCCTAACAGGTAGTGCACAAAGGGCATGTAGTCCTGGACACAGAGAGTACACAGAGGACAGATGGTCCTGGACACAGACTGCACAGGAAAGGGACAGACCTGGACTGAGTATAGGGACCAGGCAGTCCTGAACAGAATGTACGTAGAGTAGAGATAGATGAAATCCAATTGTGGACACCTCTGAAGCAGCCAATCAGAGTAGACACATGCACATTCCAGTATTCAACAGTATTTAAGGACAAAATATGATAAAAATATTTTCAAATACAACTATTCCTTAGATTTTTTTGTCTGCTTATCCATTCAAATAAGGTATATATTTTTCCTAATTTTCATTTCAAACTATTTATTTGTGGCACATTTGACTTATCAAAATTGAAATCAACTTTGTATAAGCATGAAACAAATAAGACTTTAATATATGTTAAAATAGTATACTTGTATAAAACTGGTTATTTCCCACATTAACATTTTTATTGTATTGTAGTGATACATTAATGAACACATGCCACTATATTTTAAAATATTGCCTTTCTCACTTGTGATGCAGCAAAATTGAAGGTTCCATTCTAAGACTGTTTTGTGCTGTTGGTTAAAATTAGGGGCTGTCATGTCAGAGAAGGAGGCTTACAATGCTATGCAGCAACATGCGACAAAGACAAGTATGGTAGGCTCTGTTCTGCAAGGCTTGCACAGGGAGATGAACCCTAGCATTTGTTTCTCATTTTAACATCACCAAAATGGCCAAATGCCTTTCACATTATTACTTAACTCAGTAAATGACAGTGCTTCCAAAGCTGGGCTCTTAACCTTACCCACACTTAACTATACACACTTTTGCAGAATCCAACCTGTGAAGTGACACTTTTCCAATGCCACTCCATTCCAATTGAAACAAAATGGTATACTTTTCAATAATTATAAGAAGTTGAGATCTGATCAGTTACTTTCTAATTGGACCATTTTTTTTAATGTGGTTTTTAATCATTTTGTGAGGAAATTCTAGGATTTTTGTAGGTTCTACATATCAGTTTTGGCACTAGAATCACATTTCGTAAGAGTATTGCTAAATAATTTCTAAATGGTGCTCATTTCTCACATGTGGTGTAATTTGAAGATATAGAGTAAAGTGAATCTGTTATTGTAGTCGATTAATGCTACTCAAATTGCCCCAGCAGCAGCGATGTGGTTCCTTGGTATCCGCCCCAATCTTCCTGCCCAGACATTGGTCATCAGCAACTTTATTTACTAATGGAAGCCAACTCGAGACAGGGACACTCAGCATCTTACATGCATATTCTAGTGCATTTTGGGAGCCCAATTAACATAATAAAAGTGCAAGAACTAATCCGCAACGAGTCTTGATTTTTTCTTTCCTTTTTTTCTTTGTTCTCCCCTGCCCCTTCTTCCCCTTCCTCTTCCTCTCCCCTTCTTCCCCCCTCTCGATTTTGACAAGATATACTATGTCCATCTCTTAACTCTCCCGAGTGTTACAAAGGAGGCCTCCCTTTCTTTAGTAGGGCTTTCTCTTCTCTGCCTGATCTGGGTAGACAAGCTGTTACATTGACATAGAGCGCTTTTCTATTCTTTTCTTTTAAATTATGAAATGTTTTTATTTTTTCCACCTTTACTAAATTGGGTATTTCTTATTTACATTTCAAATGTTATTCCCTCTCCCGGTTTCCAGGCCAACATCCCTCTAACCCCTCCTCCTCCCCTTCTTTATGGGTGTTCCCCTCCCCATCCTCCCCCCATTGCAACCCTCCCCCCAAGAATCCCGCTCACTGGGGGGTCCAGCCTTACAGGACCCAGGGCTTCCCCTTCCACTGGTGCTCTTACTAGGCTATTCATTGCTACCTATGAGGTTGGAGCCCAGGGTCAGTCCATGTATAGTCTTTGGGTAGTGGCTTAGTCCCTGGAAGCTCTGGTTGCTTGGCATTGCTGTTTATATGGGGTCTCAATCCCCTTCAGCTCTTTCAGTTCTTTCTCTGATTCCTTCAACGGGGGTCCCACTCTCAGTTCAGTGGTCTGCTGCTGGCATTCGCCTCTGTATTTGCTGTATTCTGGCTGTGTCTCTCAGGAGAGATCTATATCTGTCTCCTGTCAGCCCACACTTCTTTGCTTCATCCATCTTATCTAATTTGGTGGCTGTATATGTATGGGCCACATGTGGGGCAGGCTCTGAATGGGTGTTCCTTCTGCCTCTGTTCTAAATTTTGCCTTCCTATTCCCTGCCAAGGGTATTCTTGTTCCCCTTTTAAAGAAGGATTGAAGAGTTCGCATTTTGGTCATCCTTCTTGAGTTTCATGTGTTCTGTGCATCTAGGGTAATTCAAGCATTTGGGCTAATATACACTTATCAATGAGTGCATACCATGTGTTTTTCTGTGATTGGGTTACCTCACTCAGGATGATATTTTCCAGTTCCATCCATTTGCCTATGAATTTCATATCTAAATGAGCTTTATCACTGAAGCAATGTAGTTCTGAATTCGGAGGAGACCTCCTCTTCCCAGCATTCAGTGCCTGAAAGAGATCCTGCTGACCCACCCTTCTGAACTCCACTTCCACCTTTCCTAACACCCCAATGGAAGAAGCAAAAAAAAAAAAAACCTGAGAAGGACTTTGAACTCTATCTTTTTGCATGTACCTCCTGAATGCTAGGATTATAGGAATATGCTACATGCTAAAGTTGGAATTCAGGAACTTTATGAGTCTACCAAGTAATGTATCAGCTGAGTAACATTTCTAGCCCCCTGAACCCGATATTTTTAAATTGAAAAAAGCTTAAACTGTAGCATAGTTGTGCAAACGTACAATCCTCTCTACCTGGTTGGATGAGTGAGGAGACAGTTCAAGTCATCCTGGGCTATGGAGCATACCTCATCAAGGTCACCCTGAGAAACGTGGTAAGTATTTGTCTTAAAATGAAAAACAAGGGATGTGTATTTACTTAACATAGAGACAATACTCAATACTAAGGAAAACAAAAGAAACAAAAAACCTCCCACTACTTAGAAGGGATTGACGTGACTAATGACAGGAGTAAAAGTATTAAATTATGATTATGTTCAATAACTCTTCTGGGTACTTTGTCATAAAGAACATTTGAACCTGTATACTGTTAAAATAAAATCATATATTGAATTTTCACTATCACATTGCGGTATAGCACAAAATATATTCAGAAGTCTTGATTTGGTGATATAAATATTCTGCCTATGTGTCTTTGAGAATCTTAATACCTAATCTCCATAATGTGGCAGAGTCTAGCTGAATGTTCCTTAAGAATGTATGTTCTACAATGTCAAGCAACCAGAGCTTCCAGGGACTAAGCCACTACCTAAAGACTATACATGGACTGACCCTGGACTCTGACCCCATAGGTAGCAATGAATATCCTAGTAAGAGCACCAGTGGAAGGGGAAGCCCTGGGTCCTGCTAAGACTGAACCCCCAGTGAACTAGACTATGGGGGGAGGGCGGCAATGGGGGGAGGGTTGGGAGGGGAACACCCATAAGGAAGGGGAGGGGGGAGGGGGATGTTTGCCCGGAAACCGGGAAAGGGAATAACACTCGAAATGTATATAAGAAATACTCAAGTTAATAAAAAAAACAAACAAAAAAAAAAAGAATGTGTGTTCTTCTGATAGCATGTATAGAAAGATTAACTATTGAAGCTTCAAGAGGAATTTGTGAATAAGATTTATATATTTGAGTTGCGGAAAATAAGTATGTACAAAAATGACCTACTTTTTTCTGATAAGACTGGAGAATACTTTCAGTATCAGTATTTTTCTCTCTTCAGGGCCAATGATTGGAAAACTGAGTAATAAATGTTAAAACCTAGGGATAGAGCAAAGACAATGGCTCAGAAGATAAAGGTGCTTACCATATAAGCCTGAAGACTTAGTATTCAACCCCAGGAGCCTAGATAAATGTGGAGTTAACAAATTCAATGAAATTGTCCCTTTATCTCCAAATGTGTGACATAGCCTAGACTACTACTCTCACTGCAATAATAAATAAAATGTAGCAAATAATAAAGCCTCCCAAAAGATGGGGAGGTGTTATTCCAAATTACCAAGGATACAAAATGTTTTTAAGATCCAAAAGAACAAGTTTTCTGTGATATTACGTCTCCTAGAAGTGTCAGATACGCTACACTTAGGAAGTCTTATCAACATAGTTATCAAGCAAGACAAAAAAATAAAATAGCAATAGTCTTTTCAAGAGGAACGATGGAAGGTCAGGGGCCCTAACTATTCATAAAGAATTAGAGACAACTACAGAATGCAGACAACAAGAGAAATAGTCATCCCCAGGAAGAGCGCAAAAATTGGTTATTCTGTATCATAAAAGCAGTCGAACATGAAATCATGCCGGTAACAACATACAAAGTGACCAGATTATAGCATTATACTATATACTGTATAATCACCTATAATCATATATACTATTATTGTATTATGAAGCAAAGATAAAGATGACATGAATTTGAGAGAGAGAGACAGAGACAGAGAGACAGAGAGAAAGAGAGAGAGACAGAGAGAGAGACAGAGAGAGAGAGACAGAGAGAGAGAGACAGAGAGAGAGAGAGGCATAAGGACAGGAGGAATATAGGAAGAAGTTGCAGGGAAGAAAAGGATGAAATTATATGCTAGTTTTAAAAATTAAAAATTAAAACAAACCATAAGCCATTTTTAGAAGAAAACAAGGGGCAAGGGATGTTTTCCCTGAAGGTCAGTGGAGAATGTTCATATTCTGGTTGAAAAATGTCACCAGGGCATGGGAGCTGCCTCTGTGTGTATGTGTGTGTGTGTGTGTGTGTGTGTGTGTGTGTGTGTGTGTGTGCATGCATGCACTATTATGTTTCAGTGTGAAGAACTCCTCAATCAGAAAGTGCTGGAGAGATATTGCCAGTTAATAAATACAGTATTTCTAACTAAATCCGAGACTTTAGAAACAATCATAAGGAGATTATGATCCCATTATGTAATTCTGAGTCACAAAAACAACAAAATCCTATTACGTGGCATCACCTAGAGCTTCACTGGACAAAGGACTGTATTGAGATTGCAGGTCTTTGAGTACTAGCAAGGGAAAGATATTACATTCCAAATTTTCTGGGCATTTTATTTCTTCAGTGTAGATGATAAAAATTTCAAAAAATGCACAGTTCATAACTGGAGAGTTTTGTGCTGAACTTTTTGAAAGGATTTAGCTTAATTCTCAAAGCCTGCTCCTTGTGATCTGTGTGCACACAGTAGCAGAAGGTAACATTAGAGTCACTCTCCAAGGTGAAGGTGAAGTTTTAAGTCATCCATATGAATCTTGATAGACGGTTTTACCTTTGACTAAGTGTTCAAGTAATGTCCAAAAAGATAGGTTTGTTGAACTCTTAGTAATTTTATATGTACTATGAAGGTATTGCTATGATAAAATATTAGATAATTAATGTAAAAGGAGGAAAATATACTTTGGTTAATAGCAACAGGGATTTTTTTCTCTCCATTTTTATTAACTTGGGTATTTCTTATTTACATTTCGATTGTTATTCCCTTTCCCAGTTTCCATGCCAACATCTCCCAAACCCCTCCCCCTCCCCTTTTTTATGGGTGTTTCCCTCCCCACCCTTCCCCCATTACCGCCCTCCCCCCAACAATCAAGGTCACTAGGGGTTCAGTCTTGACAGTACCAAGGGCTTCCACTGGTGCTCTTACTAGGCTATTCATTGCTACCTATGCGGTTGGAGCCCAGGGTCAGTCCATGTATAGTCTTTAGGTACGGGCTTAGTCCCTGCAAGTTCTGGTTGGTTGGCATTGTTGTTCATATGGGGTCTCGAGCCCCTTCAGTCTCTTCCAGTCCTTTCTCTGATTCCTTCAACGGGGGCCCCGTTCTCAGTTCACTGGTTTGCTGCTGGCATTCGCCTATGTACTTGCTGTATTCTGGCTGCAACAGGGATTTTTAGTGTAATATCATTTGGCCTTATCAGTTTGGGCCTCTAATGATGCAGAATATCACAACAAGGGGGACATGGTGGAGGAAATATACTCACGGCAGCCAGTATTCCCACAGTAAACTAAGCTATAGCAGGCTTCAGCAAGTGAACAAGCCTTTGACACAGAAGCCTGCATGGGAAACTTAAAATCATACCAGGTTACAGGTTCTCTGGCGTCAACTTAAGCCAAGGAAATGGGAAACCATGTTCAGCAAAACTGGAGGAAACAAAAGTGGTGACATCATTTCCCAGAGCTGAAAGGTATCACTGTAAGAAAAGGCTAACTAAGTGCATTAGGTCCTGATGCTGGTGGTTTTGGGATCCTGATGAGGAGTATGACACCTTCATCTTGTGTAGCACAGATTTCATCATCAACCTTCTTAGCACAGGCTGAAGTGGAGAGAGAGGAGACATTAAATTTAGAACAAACAGATGCAATTTGCTCTGAATAGAGGATAACATGTTTAAAATTACAGTGTGTGCAAAGAGGAGAGCACAGGACTAATAGAAACTGTGTAGATAGTTGGTAAAATAATTAAGATTATGTAACTTCTAACACTCGAGATGCAGTATATCTTATACAATAGGCCAGAAACACCATCAACTATAACTGTCAGTATTTTGCAGATGACTTTCTAAGTTTTGAAAGGCTTGGCTACACAGCTTAGGTCATGAGGCTATTATTACTACTGTAGTCATAATTTAAATCTTTGCAGTTTTGACATTCAAGCCCAAGGGTATCTATTAAAGTACATGATCACATAAACATTTGTTTGCTGAAATCACGTCTTCATGCTTTCCTGACATCCCGTATCAATCACTGAAAGGTCTGCTGAATTTGGAATTCATAAAGTTTAGGAAACCAAAGATTAAATAGGCCTATATAAAAGACATGTGTGAAAACCTTGACATAATCAGAGAAGAAATAAAGAGTCTGGAAGTTGGCCCTAATGTCTGTTTTAATCATCAAGGAAGAATGACTCTATGGTGGAAGGTATACTAGAAACTGGGCAGATGCATGGTAGGCATGCTTCAGAGAAAGGTCTTTTAGAAACATAACCACAAACTCCAACAGCACTTGGAAAGGCTAGATGAATTAATGGGTATAAAGAATGAAATGAGTGATTGAGGTAATCATTAATACCAGAAATTTTGCCAGCATATACAACCATGGGTAGAAATGATGCTTCAGAATCTCCCAGATACAGAGTAACCATCAACAAAGCACTATTAGCAAATCATCAGCATCTTACTATTAGACAGCATAACTTCTAGAATCCAACGCAGGCACCTAGCAAGGAATAAAAATTCTCAGGACAAAATCATAAATCATTCTAAGAATTGTCCCAGGCTTCTGGCTGTGTTTAAAGTCATGTTTCATTTGTAGGAGTAAAACAAAGACCTCACAGTAGGCTTAGGGTTCCTAGAACTGGAGTTAATTAACTGAAGCAGACCAAGGAAATTGGATTATGAATTTTGAAGATTTTTAAAAGTTGAAATATTGTCTCTTAAGTTGTATACATTTCTATCTTCTTAGGTGAATATTTCTACTCTAAGATTATTGTGTAATCATCACAAGAGTACCCTTTTGTGCCGTTCAGACAACTGGGATTTTATTTGAAATTGCTTCAGAAGGGTAAATGAAAGAGCATACCCACATAAAGGTAAAGGTGAGAATCAACACCACAAAATTGTCCTCTGACTTACAAATAAGTGTATACACACACACACACAACACAACACACACACACACACACACACACACCAAGCTTTAGCAAATAAATAAAAATTTAAAGGGATATAGTGCCATATAAGTTGAAATTGGACTCCAAAACTCTTGTCCACTCCACAGCTTATTTTATTGCCATGCATTCCTCTACACTGTTTATTTCTGCAGAAGTCTTTGGTGTCTCATTTTCTCCATGTCCTCTGCCTTGTCCATTAGGAATGTATGTTCCTGAATCTGTCCATAGGCTGGCTCTCCTTATGATCTTTCTTCTTGAGAAATAATATGGCTGATGTGTGTTGTTGAAGAGAAGAGGGCTGGACAGAGATTACTTTACCCCTTCAGATTCTTTCCATAGTTTCTTCATCTTAATGAAGATATGATGTTTCTCTGTTCTCCCCTTACTCCTAATCCCTTAATGACTCAAGATGGTAGGAGGCATGTTCTCCTAATGTTACATTAATGTAAGACTTTTCTTTCTTTTATTGGATTTTAAAATTTACCTTTCAAATGTTATCTCCTTTCCTGGTTTTCTGTCCATAAACCCCTTATCCCATTCCCCTCCCCTGCTTCTATGAGGGTGTTTCCCCACCCACCCACCCACCAATCCCTTCCTGCCTCCCCACTCTGACATTCCCCTACACTGGGGAATTGAGCCTTGGCAGGACCAAGTACTTCACATCCCACTGATGCCCAACAAGATCTTCCTCTGCTACATATGGAGTTGAAACCATTTTTCTGTCCATGTGTATTCTTTGGGATGATGGTTTATTCCCTGGGAGCTCTGGTTTGTTGGTATTGTTGTTCTTATGGGGTTGCAAACCCTTTCAACTTCTTCAATCCTTTCTCTAATGCCTCCTTTGGGGACCCCATTCTCGGTTCAATTGTTGGCTGTGAGCATCTGCCAATATAAGGATTTTTAATGAGTTCTGCATTCTTCTGTTTGTGTAACACCTTTAATAACTAATAATTATTTTAGTCAAAAATCAAAATGTGTGACCCATGTAAAATTTGTGCCAGCCATTTACAGCTATCTATTGATGAGTTGTTTCACCTTTACTGCCTTGTTGTTACAGAAGTTTGCTTTTTTATTTATGTTTAGAACTCTTTTGCCTGTATCTCAGCTATCATGGTCACAGCTGCTTAGCACGTAAGCCACAAAGGTGTTTTGCTTCCCATTTCCTTGCATGGTCACAAGAAAGTAGTGGGACAGTGATGCCACTGTCCCATCCATAGTGGGAAGTGGCCCCAGCAGAAATTACTAAATCTCTTAGGTATCTCCCTCCAAAATACTTGCTGATCTCATCAGTCCTCATTGTCCTTCCCAGATTTATTCCTTAGCTGTCTGAAGTTTACTTGTCTCATTTTTCTATGTCTCACAATTCTGTCTGGTCTTTATTTCTTTCTCTGACATGTAGGTTTAAAGGTGGCCAACCAATTATGGGTGAGATCTGCTCAGCAGACGAAGGAGAAATAAATTCCAGAATTAGGAAATGACCAACAGGACATGATGAATGTTTTCAGTATCTGAAGCAGATGAACAAGAACATAGGTCAGTGATTGCTTTGTACATATGTCCAGAGTGGTCCTTGACCATAAAGGAGAGACTCACTTGTTCAAACTCATTGTCTTATATGAATATAGCAAGTATCAATACTCTATTCAAATGTCACCTTCACATCATTTACAACATCACTGATCATCATATGCAGAACAAATAGTATCTGACCCACAGGAGACAATAAGTAACACAAAATATTGAAACTTCATTTTAGTTTGAGTTTACTTTCATTTAAAAAAAAATCTCTTTTTTCAAAGTATGATTTCAAATCCTCAGTTTCTCTTCTTATTTCATTCAATTCTATATCTGTATTTTTTCTATACTCAGGTACATATTGTTATCTTCTTTAAGTTTAATGAGATGCTTGAATTTTTGAAAACTTTTTGAATTTTTTGATGAACATTATGATTGTTCTTTTAAATTCTGTGTTCTTGGATCAGCCTAGCTATTTCTTATTAGTGATCATTTCTATAGGACTAGGGGTTGAGGGTAGACATGTTGTTACATAAGCATATATAGATAATAATAATAAAGAAAAAGATGAAACAAATTTTGGGGGGAGTGGAGGTTCATTAATTAATTAATTAAAATCATGTTTTAATTAAACTATATTTAAAAACTGAATCCAGAAATAATTAAGTTCATATATTCCCCTGCCTCCACTTCTATTCTTCCATTCTTTTGTCCCTCCACTGTGTTATTGGGGTCTGAGTTCACAGCCTTACGTATAATGGAAGAGCACTCTATCACTGCGCTACACCCCAAGTCCTTACAATTTCTTAAAGAATTGTGGAAGAGAATTCGTTTATCTTCTTATGCAGTAGTTCAGGTGAGCATCCTTTTCTGTTACGTTATTTTGGCTATAGCAATTCTACTCCTGAGGGAATCTGTTGTTCATGGAATATGTGCTGAAGCAGAAAATAACTTAGCAGAAGTGGTCTACTGCACAGAACTAGGGTCAACAGGTGGAACATACAGAAAGATCAATTTTAACTTGAAGTAAGAGAGGGCTTTCTAACAAAAATAAATCCAGTTTTCCCCCTTTTAAATGTAGAAAAGAAAGGAGCTCTTTAGATGACTGAGAATCAAATAAGTCAATTTTCAGAACAAGGTATTGTATCATGAGGAACGCAGCTGTTTCCGCCAGCCATTTCTAACTGAAATTACTTGTGATGGAATCTTCAGATGTGCTTCTCTTGGAAGAATGTAGTTGGTTATTGATGTTCAAGCCAGGATCTCTCCTCAGGTCACAACATACTAGCAGAATCCAATCAGTTCATATCTTTATTTCCAATTCCCTAGGCACTAATATTTTGAATCAAATATTTTCACCATTTTTAATAGTGTGTATTTAATAAATACTTCAGAAATTGGATGGAACTTCGAATGAGTTTTGTGGGATCAGAGGATGAGGCAGTTAGTGCAGATTATTGTCTAACCTCAAGCTTAACTATGTGTTTGAATGAAGGCATGGTTAAAAAAAAAAGATCAACCTTCCAAAAGTACTTCGTATAGAAGACTCTGGAAGAACTTGAAAAGATAACATGATCCACAATGGGGTTAGCTCTTTTCTAAAGGACTGTTATAGCTAATGGTTGTTACTGTCCACCTACAATATGGCATTTCTTGAGGAAGAAATGGTACAAAGTCCATCTAAGCTCTCCCTATCATGAGCATTTTTCAAGCATCTGAAACCCGTTACCTTATTAAACTTCCTTGATAACTATGTAGATTTTATTCAGCAGGCTGTTACATTTTGCCAGATATTTGAGAAAACCAATCTTTTTTGTATGCTTTCTTCAAAATGTTCAAAAGAGTGATATTAGAATAACTGACAAATATTTTATTTGGACCTCTCTTTTTGGACTTCACAATTTTTATAATTCCTACATCTTGAATAGAGTCAAGAGAAAAAGTATTTCTTTGTATAAATTGAATTAAGGAAAGCAAATTGAAATGCTTTGGACCATGTACCATAAAACTTCACAGTGGAATGATATAGAATAGTTAATGCCTGTTTGCTGTTCCTCATTGTCACTGTCCATACCTGCCCTTTGAATCTGTCAGTGAAGTAAGCATTCTATGAACTAATTGAACATCTCCCATATGAAGAACAGTTTTGGTATAATCTTAGCATTTTATCTTAGTTCCCATTGCAAGATAATAACAAAGGTAATTATTCTTACATTTCAGGTGAAATAATCATATTTCTAGCTTCATTTATCCATTGTTATATCAGAATAGCTAATGCTGATAAGTTTATTATTAATTATTTATCATCATCATCATCATCATCATCATCATCATCATTATACTTACAGTCCAGCCATTTACACCTTCACAGTCCCCCCTCCTACAGTTCCTCATCCCAGTTTTCCTTTCCCCTCTCTCTAAGAGGATGCTCCCCCTTACCCAGGACTCCCCTATCCCTGGGACCTCAAATCTCTCAAGGACTAGGCATGTCTTCTCCAACTGAGGCACCACAGGTCAGGGCTTTGCTATATATGTGTTTTTTTGTTGATAACTTTATAAAGAAAATTTATGTGTATAATTTAGCTTTGGCAATAGAAAGCATAAGATCAATGACGCCATTTGTTTAGCCTGCGGAAAGAGCTTTATGGTAGATACTGGTGAGAGCACCTGTACAAGAGACAACATAATGATAGAGAAAGCCAGAAAGCTTTCATAACTATTTAATAGTCTGCTCAGTAGATAAATGGCTTCCCTTAGAATTGTAAAAAAATTATGTCCCCAGATAGCACACACAGTCTATAGAACATAAATATCACACCACCTTCATACCATAGCATGGAATCTAAGCTTGGAACACATGAAATTTGAGATAAAACACTTGTGCTTCATATAAGCTTCATCAGACTTTCACAATATAAGGAGTAGACTAGAATATAGGTAACTGACACTTGTCATGTGGAACCTAGTGAATGCCTTCACATGTTCTTCTTTCTTGTGACACTCCGCTGGCAATTATTTCCTTTTATTTGTTAATCATGGACAGTCATCTTTATTCTTTTTTAACTCATGAAGTGGTATGGCCTGGTAAATTTGAATCTAATCGAAGGTTGTGGTAATCTGTACTTCAGCATTCACATTTTTCTCCCATGAAGAAAGAAATGTTTGGGAGTTCTGAAGTGTTATATGAACCAAAAGAATCAGAAAGAAGTGAAATTTGATGCGTGGCCACTATCTTTCTCTAATTTTTGTCCCTTATTGTCTATGTTTCTTTCGTTCTTGGTCTTTGTTGAGCCCTTTCTCACATTCTCATTTTCCTTGCATTAACTTCCCTACGTGCACACTAATCATTGTGTCTTGCCTCAGCAGATGTCTTTGCAGGAGGCTGCAGAGCCAAGCAGAATCTTGTCCCTTCACACTGTCTTTAGCAACTCAGTCTCCCGCTCCAAGCTCATCTCTGCATGTTAAGTATGTCTTGAACTTTTCCTCCTCCTTCAAAAATATTGTTTTTTCTAAGGCTCATAAGCACTTCTAACCACTTGCAGTATGTTTTGATTTGCCAGCTGTTTCTTCCTGGCACTAATATAAAGATCCAGCCATCTGCTTGCCAAGTAAAGGGAATGTAAAGGATTCTTTCCTTCTGCAACACACATATTTTAACCTCTTCTTCTAACCTTTTTCTCCAATCTGGCCACCATGAGTATGTCTTTTTATATCCTCCTTCGCATTGAAAAAACTGAACACAAATCCATTTTACCAAGAAAGAAAAACAGGTTAGAGATAAGCCACCCTCTGTAGGCATGGGAATGGGACAAGGAGGGAACGAATGAAGGGATATAATGGCTGTTAAGATGTGAGGCAAGGGCTGGAGGCAAGAAATTGTTGTGCTGATTTCCAGGTTATATTTCCAGGTTGGTTCCTTCAGCCTCTGCCTTTCTTATTTGAAGCAGGAAAAGATTGTATGAGAAGATTTGTGGTATTTCTAAGATTCTCTAATGGAAAAACCATGTGCCTTAAAGTCTTAGATTTAAAACAACTTCTTTGGTTCTAGGAAACAAAAGAGATCTATTTGTCCCAGACGGATCATGGGTAAGGAACAAAGATAAAAGATAGGAGAAGAGGAAGAAGGGAAAGGGAACAATGGAGGGGGGAGAACAATGGAGAGGGGAGAAAAGCACCAAGGGAGAGGGAAAATAGTATTTGTCCTAGAGTGGAACAAGGGACTATCTATGGATAGAGAAGGTACAGATGGGGTCAATAGGAAAATGGCAGTTTTAAAAGTTAAAAGGGAGAAGCATTGCTGTGATGTGGTGAATAATTTTAATTTACTATGTCAATTAGATGAGCCGAAGGGGGTTTTTGATTGCTGGACTTCAATACTTTGATAACTGCACCTTGGTAGCCAACCTCAGGAGGAGGAATTGGTCAAATAAGGGAATAGACCTTGAGAACTAGCATAAGAATGTAAGCTATTGGTTTTCAGTAAGGCAGAGGGAGTGGGGGAGAAAGAAAATGCCTGCTAGAACCTCATGCTTGAGGGGGAGAGTGCCCCTTCACTGGGATCAACCTTTTTTTTTCCTTATGGTTTACTTCATCTACAAATTGGAGAAAGTAGCAATTATAACAAACTATTCTTTTGTTCTCTGAGTTCAGAGAAACATTAACTTCCTCAAATTTTCCTGGTGATGACAGAGACTTTGTGAGTTCTGTAAACTTGGAAAGGCATCTTTTCAAGAAAAAATGCTGGGATTTTTAATGTTATCTAGTGTCTAGTTTCATCCTATGGTGATAACCCTGTCCTATTTAGCATTCCTGGAGCATGGGATCTCAGAGAAGTGTCAGATTCCCCTGTTTTGCCGTCCAGAGATGCTCCATCTCTCAGATCGTCAAATGTTTATTCATCAGGGACCAACACTTGGACCATGGCATACACCTTACATACACCTTATGTGTGACAGTAAATCTATTTTCCTTCATGGTTCTGCCCTTGTTTGAGTGCAGTCATTCATTAAAACTTGGCGTTGTGCTTTGATATCTCAAAGCCATTTTCCATTGTTTGTGATATCACATAAGATTCCATTGCATCAGTGCCCAGAATGTGAGATGTAGAACTTGCATGATTATCTGAGGTCCCCGGACACCCTGCAGAGAAGTAACGATGTTTTTAGAGCATAGCCATGAGGGCTACTGTATCTCATAGACGAATGCATCATCTAAGAAAAGAGAGGAAAGGGCCAGAAAGTTGGTCTAGTATCTGGATAATATCTGGGTTTAGAACTCATAAATACTGGGACAAGATTCATCAGATAAATCCATTATTACCAGTGTGCAAGTATTCAAACTAAAACGAGTTTCCCTCTGGTCCACATTATACACCACAGCCAGATTGATGTTTTAGAAAGAAACCAGTGCTGAGGACTGTTCTCTGTTTGTAGAGAACGTTCTGCTACACATGAAGTCCTGTATTAAATCTCTAGTCCCATACCAACCGGCTGTGATGGCAGGTGACTATCTTCTCAGCAGTGGAGGAGCAGAGGCAGGAGGATTAGTCAATTTTGTCTCTGGCCAAATAAAAAGTTAGAGACGGGCTTGAACTTTAGGAGACTGTCTCAGAAAAAGAGAGGAGAAAGGGTTCATACTTATGATGCTTTCCAGCTCCTATGTGACCATCCCTCCCCATATACATCTTCATGTACTTCCTTCTACAAATTCAGCATTCCTACTTGTCTTCCTTCTGTTCACTGTTGAGGAAAATAATTTATTTCCCAGATCTTGGTACTTATAGCTCTTACTTTCTCATTCCAACCATGGGGCATTTAATTTGAATACTTTAAATTGGCTTCTCAAATAAAATATCTTTCCAAAGCTTCATTATTGACTCTTTCTGTAGATTTGTGCCTTATTAAAAGTCCTACTGTTGTTTGTTTGTTCACATTCACGCTCTTGTCACATTGCCTGGAGTTGTAGTGGGACAGAGCCTCATGAACCGTATTAGCTCTGTCATCTGTGTCAGTGTTTGGCTTGCAGTGGGTATGGCATTACATCTTGATTTGAAGGACACTGCATAGGTGGATGAATATTTTAATTTTCCAGGATATCATCAAGCATCAGCTGTAGTTCCAGTGTAGGTTGCCTGGATGTCAAAGGCAGAGGGATCTTCATATTATACATGCTCCTTACATCCATATCACAATTTGTTCTCCAATACTGTATTCCAGGGAAGTGTTTTCTTTAGAGACAAAGACACATTAAAGAATGAACATTAAGGCTATGTGCTCCAAAGCCAAACTGTAAACTACCCTATCTGAAGGAGTGTGGTCAGAGGGACAGAATGTTCCACTGCCCAGAGATGTGGGATACCGTATATGTGATGACTAGGCTTTTCTGATAGCATGCAGTTGTTATTCTGGGGAAGTATACAGTGACATAAGCAGCTGGAGTGAGGCCTTTGAGAGAGATGAAGCCAAGGAGTTGAGCCTCAAGACACTGCTATACTGATTAACATAGTATTCTTAGTCTTTCCCTCTGATAACATCTATAAGTAAACTTTTGGTCCTGGGAGAATAGTCCCACAGCTTATGCAATCAAGTACCACCCCTCCCCCAATATCTAAAAATAGGATTTTAAAAAAAAATATGTATAGTGGCTCTAAAGTAGAGTGTTGTCTATTAATGTTAACATATGTGGCTCACAATTGAAATTCCTAAGTAGGTGAAGCCTGTAGCATAACGGGATATTCAGAGACGTTTGATTTGTTCTGGAAGTGTGACTCAATCTTAAAGCCTTTGAATATACAGAAAGAGCCAATATATATACATGTATATATTCTAATACAATATTAATATTAAAATATTTGAATTTGTTTTCTAAATACTTGGCCAGTAATGACTTTTGTTACAGCTGTGGCTCAACTACTCAGAGAGTGTCTTTTGCTTCACTGAGGACCATCTCCCTTAAATTAGTTAGAAGATCTACTTACTTGGTGACCCTCAAACACACAAAGACTGAGACAACACTTTCTTCTTCTTTCACTCCTTGACTTTAAACTATAAAGAGGAAACTGAATTCATGCCCATAAAACATAGCGTTCAAGGAAATTTCCACCTAGAACCTTTCTATGCAAAGAACTGATTTATTTATTTTGTTGTAATGGAATTACTTTTGTTTCAGCTTGACTGTGAACTACAAGAGTTGGAGTAATTGCTTTGTCCTCAGTAATTCATTTTCATTCTTGGGTACTTAAAATTTGAGCTACAGGAGAACAGTTATGCACAATGAATCCATGCTTCATAAGATTAATCCCACATATTCTAAAATTCACCAGGCGAAATCATGCACTACTTAATTCCTGCAGCACTTGAATGCCATTTAAGGAGAAAAGAGGAAAATAAATCAGAGAGCATTATTCTTGATTTCAAAGACATCTGAAAAGGCTTTGAGAACGCCACTTCCTCTCAGACAGCAGATGATATGGTACCCAGAAGGAATAATGGTGAAGCAAAGGCAGGCGTTAACCTGGAGTGGAAGGCAGCATTCAAGTACATCCACCTTCTCTAAAAAGTTAGGCCAGGACTAATAATGTAGCCTTACCTCTAGCGAAAATGATTAACTATTATTTAATTACTTGAGATAATTATTCCTCATCATTTTTCACTTATTTTACTTTTATCTAATCTCCATGATCTTTGCACAGATTTTGTGCTGACAATAAGTTCTCTAATGACACATTTTATGCTTGCAGCATTAATAATCTGTCAGCAAGACAGGAGTGAATTAATACCTATAATGAATACATTTACAGTCAGTGATTAATAGGTGGACTGAAACCCAAATATCAAAAACATGGTATTTGAAATCATGGCAGCTATTTTCATTGAAAAAGGGCACTATGACAACACAAAACATTTACCATAAAAATAATAATTATTTAGGGTGCACTTTAAGCCTTCTTTAATTTTCCTGATACATGAATAAGATGATTTCGAGAATATGAGCCTGGACTTGGAAGTCACCATTGGTACTATGAAGTTCATGGTTGTGAGGGCATGATATGATAGTGAACTCAAGTCTGCAAAGATCTTTCATGATATCCATCTCATTTAAGTATTTTATTTTGACCTTTGCCTGTCTGAAATATGAGGATTTCCCTAGGTATAACCAAGTTCTTCCCTTGGATGGATTTGGGGGTTGTGTTTTGTCCTGGACAGGAAGACAATGTCATTATCAACACAGGACTATTTTGCTAACATCCAGATGTACTGGCAGGTGCCACTGCCATCTACTCTATCTACTCTGTCCCAACCAGCAGCACATCCTAAGGGTGTGAACTGGATGGAATGTTCTAAAACCATTGTCACATGTAAAATCATCACTTAATTTATCATCTTCAAACTTTCCTTTTATGAACAAGGAGTGAATGTATCCTATATTCAAGGAAATTGCTGATATATTTAACTACAACAATAACCCTTTTACCTTGCTTGAGTGACTGTTCTATCATTTTCCTGATTACATGCTTAAATGTAAAAAGAGCACGTTTTTCTATCCATTAGAAAAAGATGTAAGTGGAGCTGTCAGTATTGAAATTTTCTTTGGTGTATTGACACTCAGTGGTTGATGTGAAGTCATTTGTTGAAGATGAATTTAAATGAGATAATGCATTTGGTAAAGCATTAGGTAAGCTTTGCACTATTAAGTAATGGAAAGTGTCATGATTATAAAGTGAGCATCTTAGGAGTTAATGTCACTCATAACAGGAACAAAACTTAGGAAATAAAGAGAACTGTCTGCAGCTGGTCTGAGCATCTGTAGACCCTGTATTTAGACACAAGCACAAAATTTTGCTGAGCTCATGGACCTTTTCCTGGTCTTTCAGCTTTGATTTTTTTTCAAAGCTTAATGTGTTAGCTTGTGCACTTACTGCTTTTACTGGTGAATATGCTTTAATTCACTTCTAAATTTCTAGTACCGATGCCAGGTTATAAGGTACACCTTGATTTAATAATTTTTGTAGACACACATTCTTGGGTAATTCTGATTTAGATAATCCTGTGAATTAATGTTCTTCAAAGGCACACGTGTTAAAGTCTTGATTATAGCCTGTGGTGTGATTGGAAAGTAGTTGATCTTCAAAAGGTAAACTACAGTGAGGCAAACTTAATAATTCCTTGTGATGCTCCCAAAACGAGGACATTGAGCTTTATTTCCTTTTCCTTCTTTGTGTCCCCTTCAACTATGAAGTTAGCAACTTTTTTTCCATCTGGCTCATCACAGAACAAGAGCTACAGGCCAACTTGAGCATGGACTATTAATTCCAAAGCTACGAGCCAGAATACAGTTTTGCTCTTTGTAAATTGATTAGCTCAGGTATTGTTACACAGTGATAGAAAGTAGACTAATAAAAAGTGAAATGCAATTACCTTTCCCATTACTGAAAATTTGCACACTCAGAATAAAATCTTTTCACTGTCTCAGCTAAGCCATCCCTAACACCCAGAGTTTTAAATGCAGTTCCTGTTTCAATATCTATTTTTTATTTTTTCCATCATCAGGGCTTCATAGTATATCGTTATTTACAGTTGTATGGATTCATTTTTCATATTTCAGATATAATATACTTATATTATCTCTGCCTTCCATTTCATTTCTGCAGACTCTCTCAGATACCTCTTGCTCTCTTAAATTTTTTTTAATTTTTTTTATTAATTTTTATTTATATGAGTACAGTGTAGCTGTTTTCAGATGCACCAGAAGAGGGCATCAGATCCCACTCCAGATGGTTGTGAGCCACCATGTGGTTGCTGGGATTTGAACTCAGGACCTCTGGAAGAGCAGTCAGTGCTCTTAACTGCTGAGCCATCTCTCCAGCGCCTCTTGCTCTCTTTCAAATTCTTTTTTCATTATTGTTTCACATATGTATGTGTATGTATACCTATATCTATGTCTGCGTCTATGTTTAAATATAACAGGTTCAGTTTATATAAAGTTACTTGTATGTTTTCACAACTAATTATTTAGTATTAGAACCAATTGGTGTGTGACTATTTCCCCAGTTCCCAGCATTTCTCAGCTGCCTGTGCTTCTTAATGTAGGATTGAGGTTTCATTAGCTATCCCCATTCAGTTTCGCATGTCACTTGTTGTTGCCCTTGGTTAGCTTACATTAAGGTAGTCTGGCTGGTGATACTTTATGTGTGGAGCTTCTGATATTATTAGGAGACACAAAGGAAAACACCTTAATCCTGTGGCACTTATAACCAACCATCCTGTCTCATCTACTGGAATATTCTATGAACCTTAGGTGTATGAATCATTTTGTGGAAGTATACTTTTGGACTGAGCCTCACATCTCTACACTTTGATTGGTGAGTTTTCCTGTAGTGTTACCTTTCTGTTGCAAAGAGAAGTTTCCTTGTTGATATGTGGGGACCATATTTATCTGTGGGTTTATGAAGAGATATTGAGAATAGCATTAATTCTTAAGGCATGCAGAGGACTGATGTATAACATTTTTTATGTGAATTTCTAAGAGTAATGTGAACATCATCCCTGGAAGTTAAGGTACAGTTCACTTACATAAAATACATATTCTAACTTTATCCTTATTATTGAGATTAAATACACAGAGCTTGCATATAGTCAATTGGTAAACAAAAATCACTAGGTTATTCCACTGACCAAATCACAGCAGATAAAATCAACCTCAAAGTCAATGAGGTACAGAGGGAATTTTTAACTAAATCAACTGTGGTGGCAGTGTGGGTGAAAACCCAATTCATCAGAGCCATTGAGCACAGAATAGATGAGGCCTTGGAACAGGTAACGAGATGAGTAAGATCAGGATCTCAGCTTAGAGAAATGGAATTGGCAAAGGCCAGATGAAAGAGGAAACTGGAGAAAGGGAATGAAGAATCTTCATGAGGCAAAATAGATATTAGACAGCCGTCTGTTGGAATAGCTGTGAATGAATTCAAACTGCAGCCTTTTTATATATTTTTCCAAATTAAATAACTGGGTATGTATGTTAGAGTTTCTTCACCATTCACTTTCTTATAGTTAATTAATTAAACAAATAAAAAACAAGTTGCAATAAAAATAAAAATAGTTAAAATAAAAGATAGTCATAAAACATAAAAACAAGTAGAAATATAATGGTTCACATAATTTTTACAGAGATAAAAATAGGCATCTTGAGAATTAACTTTGTACTATTGGATGTGGTCTCATTTCTTTATTTCTGACATTCAGAGCTTTCTTTTATAGTCTGGCAGTCACAATGCAGAGAAGCCTATGTCCACACTCCTGGAGTATCCTTCATACCATGCTGACAGTCTTATACAGAAGTCAGGAAAGGAAGAGCATGTGAGGGTACAGTGAAAGGGGACAGTGTATAACTAAGTAGTTTCACTTGCACTGAAATAGTTATAACAAAGAAAAAACAATATTAAGTATGGTAGCCCCATCCTTGCGGTTTTCACTGATTCTATTCAAATGGGAAGCTGCTGCTGGTGGTGAAGCCCAAAAAATGGGATTGGCTCATATTTGGAAAGTTGGAAAGGAAGACCTATGTGAAATAGATGTGGTAGGACTTAGTCTTTGATATTGTTTGCCTCCCTCACAAAGAAAATGAGAAAAGATTGCACGCAAATAACAACAAAGCATGGTGTGGTTTATCTTGTCATTAAACAAATTATAAATTACACTCAGTGACAGAATAAAATGGTAGATGCTTTCAGGAGCTGAAGTGACACAGGGCTACAGGACAAGGGAAAACAAAACTAGAGAGGAATGGAAATTGTAGCAAAGTATTACAGTTATGAGGAAGGAGGGAATCATACCAGGATTATTTTTGTCTAAAATGAGGAAGAGTTGACATGCAAATATATATACACATACATATATATACATACACATATGTACATATATATTATGTATAATAAATTTATACCCATATTAACATTATATAACCAATATAATTTATTATATATTGTTTTTAAGTTATATATATTTTATTTATAATATATAAATATATTTAACCATTTTACCTTCTTTTATTTGAACTAAGGCCTCAAATCTAATTAAATACTTTTATATCCCATGAATTTTAATGTCTGAAGTTTTACTATCACTATTTTAATTATATTAAGTACATATGCTTACAGTAATAATTTTGTTAAAATTTAATTTAACAAATTAAATATTTGATCATATCAAAACTAACGGGCTAGGAAATATAATGAAGTTTGCACAGATTCACACAAATTTGCACAAAGATGACCCTTTTCAACTTAGTAAGTCTGTCCATGCAAATTATTTCCTCTGTATACATTTTTATGTAAATTTATAAGCATTATAAGGTTTTTTAATACATTAAATATGAGTTAAAAAGCCTGAAGAAGTTGTGAAGAGAGATGGGAATAACTTATTTATCTCCTGAGAAATGACATGCTTATTTATCAAGTACACATTCATTCACTTAGAAGTTGACCTTAGGAATAGGGGAAGTGAGTTTCCTTTTGTTTATTGACAAATTATTGGGGTTAATTTTACTGTGGTCATTGTCCATTCTCATGTCCTTAAAGAAGATGTAATGATTATGACAGTGAGACTGAGACCCTCAGTAGATTCCACTATTCCACTGTACTCCAGAAGAGTTCCTCTCAAGTTCTTTTCTATTACTTTTACTGGTCATTTTATTTATATAAACAGACATTTGAATACTAGGACTTAGCATCCAAAACCATGTGCTGATGGTACCTTGATATCTGAAGTTAGTGGCAAAACCATTAACCCATTGAGCTTGCAGTCTCACTGATGATAGCAAGAAATTTCCTTACAACTACTTGAGGTTACCTTTTCTTTGGGCCATCATCCAAGACCTGCTCTATTGTCTAGAGGCTTCCTTATGACTGCCTCCCCTTCCTTACAATACAGCTATTTGCTTCCTTCCTTAGACAAGGGGAGATCAGCTCTCTGATATTCCACATGCCCTTAAAAATATTTTATGTTTATGTTAAACTCCACCAGAACAAAACAGAATTATCTGTTTTGATTAAGTCTATACCCAAAGAAATGCTTTCATATACCATAATCCTGGGCAGTTTAAAAGGATTCTTATACTTGTATGATTAAAGATCACTGTCTAGTTAGAAGATCTACTGGGAAGCAGTTCCCTCATAGCATGTTTTTTTTTTTTTAATTTTTTGTTAGATATATTTCTTTACTTACATTTCAAATGTTATTCCCCATCCTGGTTTCCTGTACCTAAGCCCCCCAACCTCTCCCCTCCCCCTCCCCTCCCCCATATGGGTATTCCCCCTATACATCCCCCTTACTGCCCCCCATATTCCCCTGCACTGGGGGGTCCAACCTTGCAGGACCAAGGGCTTCCCCTTCCACTGGTTCACCAACAAGGCTATTCTCTGCTATATAGACAATTGGAGCCCTGGGTCAGTCCATGTATATACTCTTTTGGTAGTGGTTTAGTCCCTGGAAGCTCTGGTTGGTTGGCATTGTTGTTTTTATCGGGTTGCATTTATATAAATGCAAATACTCTACTTTCTAAGTATTTCTCTTTAAAATTAATTATTCTAATTTCATTGCATTTCTTGTAGGTACACCAAGAGTGTTTAAAGCCAGTACACACATAATCATTTTACCAACTTGAAAAACTCTACCTTGTATCTCTTTAAGATTTTTTTCTCATAAGCAGCACATTGATATATCATCAACAGCTCATAAGTGGTTCAGTTCATCTTCAGAAATTCGCAATAGTAGGTTCTGGTCCAATCCAATATATTTAAATGTGTGGCATACATCCATTCAGTATACTTAAAGGTGTGCAGCCTTAATCACATGTTACGGGCAATCCTGAGGAAAAATTTTTACGTGAGATATGTGTAATTGTTTGTTACTGTAATGGCCTAACTCAGGAAACTGGTAACTCTACAGTATTTGGTTGCCCAATGCTGTATTGTTTAGTTACAATCAAAGTATTTTTCAAAACTATTTGACATCTTCCTATTTAGTTTACTTTTGGTATTAGATCCCTGATGGAGACTCTTACAAGGAAGGTAGTAGTTAACCTTCAGTTTTCATTATAAAGGAAGAAAGATTAGTTCAGTGGACTTTCTACTGACATATTAGGAAAATAATGTAGGATTTATAATGGTAATAAGGAAAACAAACGACTTCAAGGAATGTGTGTTATAGCTTTCCATAGAATTCTGCTCAGAAAATATAGCTATTTTTTGTGCCAGTGTATTGAGAGCAGAAGATGGATCTTCAACATGACTTTTCTACAAAAGTAAGGGGGGTGCTTGAGCATACACACATATATACAAACACAATCACACATACACACACACACACAAACACACACACATTAGCTTGATATAAGGAAAAAATTGAAATGATTTTAGTTAATTATTAACATTAAACTGAATAAAAGAAGCCAAGGTTCTAAAGAGATGGCCCAGAGGGTAACTGAATTTACTGCTAAACCATGCAACCTGATTTGTCTCCTGCAACCTGTATGATAGAAAAAAGAAAAACAATTCCCACTAAATGACCCCTGGTTTCTACACATATGTCATGGCAAGTATGCACTTCCACATACTCCATAAATACATATGTACATGCATGTGTATATACATACATGCATACACACACATATATATATGTACGTGCACACAAACATGTAAATGCATACATTCATGCATGCATATGTGGTCCATACAGACAGAGGAAAGTAGAGTGGTACATGGAGGATTAGGGGTGGGGTTTCCTCTAACACTAAGGTCTGGACTAGTATTTATAGACAAGTTACTGAGTTAGAGGTAGTACATCAATGTTTCCCAGCAGAGTGACAGTTGATGCTAAAGCTAAATAGGAAGTCTAATAATAGCAGATTCGTATGTGTTCTTCAAGTGTCTAGACTGAGTCATGGAGCATTGATAAAATCTTATAATGCAGAAACATGTTTGGCATTATCCAACAGTGCTGGTCAGTCCTGTGATATGAAGAAGTGAAGGGACCATTTATCATATCTGCAGTGTATCCCACACCTCCAAAGATGTTTGACAGATCCAGATTGAGGATCCCGTTGAGGGAAAAATACGACAACATAAAAGATCATTGCCATTAAAGATAAAGTACAAGTAAAGAGCCATCCAAGATTAACAAATCTACACAATTTATTACAGAATATATTTTTCTAAAGCTGAAAAATGATAGATGAGTTAGTTGGAGTGCAAAGTAGGGAGTTTTAGGCCATCCTAGGCTATAGTGCAAAACCCTGTCCTGAAATAAAGAAAAGTGGCTGTGAATATGTCAAGGTAGAACTACTTGCTGTGTATGCCTAATGACCAGAATCCTATATCTGGAACCCATGGGAGAATGAGAGAAGCCATTCACAAAGTTATTCTATTCTATATATACATATACATACATACATACATATATATATATATACTTATATGCATGACATGTGTGCATCTGCACTCTTATATACCTCTGTCTCTCCACACATAAACGCACCACATACATATACACACATGCATTCACACAGATTTACACAAACACTAAAACTATTTAGAGATAGTAATTTAAAAAGAAGGAAGGGAGAAAGGAAGAAAGGAAAGGATGAAGGAAGGAGAAGTAAATGATAGAGAGAATGGAAAGGAAAGGAGAAATGAAAGGATTGGGAAAATAAAACAGTTGCTGAGGGCTTGTTTGTGCTGTGGATTGAGTCCACCCAGAGCTTTGTGTATGCTAGGTGGCACTCCTAAGTGAATTATACACATAGCCCACAATTACTGAAATTTTAGTAATGTCTAGAAATAAACTAATGGATTTATATTAGCATGGATTTTCTTATTGTATTATGTTAATGTAAAAAAGTCTCTGCTTTTAGGAAGTACATTCGTTTTCTTAATTCAATCACTTTTTGACTATCAGATATATGTGAAACTTATTTTCAAAGTATCGATAAATACATGTTTCATAGATCTGCCCATAACTTTGTATCCTCTATTTACTATTTACTTTTAATCACTGCCTTCAATGCCATCAACATTCTATTCATGGCCACCATCTGACTTCATAGTTAAATATGTTTAAAATAAAATTAGGCTAATTAAAGGAACATAAAGTATTGAAATTTCTTTCTAATAGCGTATTGGAATGCTTTAAGCTCATCTCCTAACTTCTCCTTGAATATGAGACTATATGAAATAGAAAGAAATATAGTGGCTTACTAATATTCCACTTACAGTACAGAACTTCCTTAGCATGTGCACTTTGGACATTGTTCTTTGATTTTAGTTCAGTAGAGTTTGGCTTCACAGAGCTAGCTATTTTGCTTTAAAAATAACTGTGCTTGGAGATTCTTCTTGCATACAAGATTGTTCAAGTGATTAACTCTTTTCATGTGTACTGTTCTTCATTATAATCAAGATGTTTGATTATATAATATCCAATTACCGTATTTACCCCTAAGGAAGAATAATTCAATGGCATATCATTTGGCCAAGTTTTAAATGTTGAAATAGATAGATTTTTGTGAAATAAATTGCTCTTTCATTTTGTGAACATTCAACGATAAAATCCATTAAAGTTTATTCTACTATATATTTCTAATGTTTAAACCAAGGCTTTCTTATTTCTACTGTAACATATTATTCTAGTACTACATTTTACTTTTTTGTTCTGTGAATCTCCCTTGATACTTCCTCAAAGACATGAAAACTATTAGTCTAATAATCCAGACTCAAATTTTAATCTGATTTTTCTATTTCATTATTATTTATTTTACTTGTTTTTTATTTTATCTTTCTGGTTTGCTTTTTTTTGTTTATAACTGTTTAGATTACCTTCAATGTTTCAAAAAGACAATAATGTTAATTTACTTAGATTTTAATCTTAGTCATTGTTCATGTATATTTAATATAATCCAGAGACATTTAATTTGATATGGAAATATGATAAATGCATATCTATCTGCCTTGGAGGTAATCCCTGGAAAGTTTATTTTATTGGTTTTGTAATTACAGGCCACATTTTTTTTCTCAGAAAGTGTTTGTTGAACAGCTTCACAGATAGGTGGGGCTGAGTGCTATTTAAAGTGTGAAGAACAGAATTCTGATCTGTATTGCTTTTGTAAGAGGACATATAGTTCATTGTAAACTGAAATCACCTGGGTTTATTCAGGCGTGGGAAGAGTGCTTGTCAAAAGAAAATGAAAAAATGGAGAGGAAGGTGATACAATTCAATGTAATCAGGGAAGCTAGAATTATATAAGCAGGAAGGAATGTTGATTCAGGAAAACATACCTATACTTTTCATTGTTCGAGTTCAGTAACAATCCTCCCACAGTGAATGGGAGACTGGCTATGTGATCAGAGGTTGGCTAGAACAGAAGGAATTATCTTGGCAGATAGGCACTTTAAGGCATTGATATAGTCATGCCAGTGATTTGAGCTTTCTTTGTTCATATCTGATGGCCAGGCTTGGAGATGGTGTGGAAGAGGTCCAGCATCACTGAGTTTTCTGTCAGTGGTCAAAGTCATGTCTGGATCCTCATCTCTATTAAGTTGTCATAATAGGAAATTATAATTAACTATCTGGGCAACTTGTCCTTTAGTTTATCAAGTATTAGTTGCCAGTATGTTGAAGATAAGGGAGTCAAATTAAGTTCCCGGCTTGTAATCATGTCGGCAGTGAAGAGGTTGCTTGTTTCTGAGGCAGTGTTTCGCTTATGGATTTTCACAAAAATAAAGACTGTTAGGAAATAACGCTGCTATTAATAATATTGGCAGAAAGTGACAGTCACCCTAAATAATGTTAATTGTAAAAGCTGAGTCATCCCATGTCACATGTGGTGCCCACTTATGAATTTCAATTTGCTTAATGAGCTAGTGGACTCGGTCATCTGCGGATGAGTAAATGGCAAGGGCTGAGTCTGAAGACAATAAAAATGCTTGGGAAGACTTTACAAAGACAAATCTTTGTAAAAATTGTAAAATGAAATATATGACAACAGTGAGACCACAACATTCAATTAAAAACACATTCGACATTCAATTAATGCTCAGTCAAGAGAATGATGTGGAACAATAGTCAGATCCTTAGGTTAATTTGACTTTGTGCTGTTCAGTTACACAAGACAGATATAAATTTCCTTCCAGAAAAATCTGCTTTGTAGTGAATAAATTTTTAATTCTTAAAATAGAAGAAAAAGTAGCTGTTGCATGCTTAGCTTTAAACATGGTATATATGCCACCAACTCCAAGACTAAGGTAACAGCATAAAAAAAGAAGCAGAATGTAAGGCTTGGAACATAAGAGATGGGGAGGTATGATGAGAAAAGGTGTGTTCTAGACAGGGCCATAGCATCTCTCCAGTTTGCAACTGTGGTTATCTACCTAGGACTGGTACTAGATTAGGTTTGCCCACACTTCATCACAGATGGGGGAGGGGTGCATATGGCTCCATTACTCTTGGAACCATTATTGGCTGCTAATGACTGCTTAGGACAAGATATATCAGTTTTTTAAGTGGTGCAGCTACTGACAGCTTGTTCATGTTACAGTAAATATCCATTTATTTATGCTTATGCAAGCAACCATGATATCTGGACACACACACACACACACACACACACACACACACACACACACACACAAACTCACATATCAAATGTAGGAAAAAGAATGGAGATGAAAGAGAAAAAAGAGTTGAAATGACCAAAATTCATTATATACACATTTAAAATAATCAAAGAATTAAAAAGAAAAAATGTCTTATTTTTCAAAAACACTTTGCAATTAAACACTTTATAATATATATTAAAAATATAGTACACAATTCTCCACTTATTATTTTTGTCTCTTCTAGCTCTGTTCCCTTAGACTTCCTCATTCCTTATTTGCTTCTTACACTGTTCTCAGTTGACAGACTTGACCTCCCCTCTTTAGAAATGTAAGGGAAATGCTTTGTTGCTCAAAGGAGAGAAAATTCACTGGACTAGTTTTTCTTCTGGAAACCTGTTGAGTACGGAGTTTATATTGAGACTCTTAATTTGCTTCATGATTATCACGCTTATGAAGTTATCATTTAATGCAAGAACCTTCAACTAAAAACTTTACAAAACTAAGTAGGAAAAAGTATACTCCATAATATATTTCAGACAGAAATGAAGAAGAAGTTTGATGATAAAAGAAGAAGTACCAAAATTGCTTTTCATGATTCTCCTTGATTAATGATACATGAAAATGGTGTAAATTCAATCATACATGATGGTATAGCTTGGGAGGTGAACGAACAAAAGATGTCACTGACCATCCAAAAGTACTTTCTGCCTATCTGTCTGTCTGTCTGTCTTCCTTCCTTCCTTCCTTCCTTCCTTCCTTCCTTCCTTCCTTCCTTCCCTCCCTCCCTCCCTCCCTCCCTCCCTTCCTTCCTTCCTTCCTTCCTTCCTTCCTTTCTATGTGAATTCTGTTTATGTGTTTTTGTGAATAAGTTCAGGTATATGCATACATATAAAATGTGTAACTGGTACCAGAAAAGGTAATTGGATATCCTGAAAATAGAGCTCTAAGCCATTGCAAGCCACAATGTGGATGCTTGAGACACAATCTAGGTTCTCTGCAAATGTTCTTTACCACAGAACTATCTCTGCACTGTGCCGAAAGTGATTTCTTATGATTTATAGGTGTGTGACAAAGAAAAGGTAGCATTCATAGGAATATATTAAAGTTTGAATATAACATACTAAGAAGATACTAAGCAGAAAACCGTAGGTGTAAATCAGCAGTGGCGCTCAAGGTCTGTAGAGAAACTGTTTACAGTAATCCAGCTATAAACCCGACATAAAAAAGCACTTTAAATTTATAGTGCATTTAAGTTAAGGCTACACAGGATTATTTAACAAAGTTACAGCGTCAAGGTATGGGGCTAGTCTATACCACTTACTAATAATTTACTCACATAAAATATAGCACTCAGTATATTTGCAAGGTCAGGATGATATATAATGCTTGGAGATGCAAAACTGGAACACTGCAAATTAGGCCATTTGCTACTTAAATTTGAAGTTTGGACTACAAGCGGCAGTTACAAATAGTATTACCAGGAGAATATGGCTGGATACATTGGGATTAACTGGACAAAGTGCTAGGACTTAAAGTACTTCCCAGCAAGGAAACATTGAAAAGCTGTATTATTGTGCCTAAATAATCAAAGTTTAAATTCCTTTGTCTATGTGCAATCATTTAAATGTGACCTTGCCTATTTCTTGTAGTTCAATGCCTCTAGACAGATCTGGAAATGCTATTCTTCCCTTTTCACTAAACATTACATCAATTCAAAGGTTAAGAACTCCAGAGTTAGTGAGAATGGCCATCATTTATATTTCTGACTGTTCATCCCTTTCCGGTTTCCTTGCTCTCTGATTTACTGGTCACATTTAGTATAACTCACACTAACTTTCTTTACATCTGTGCTTACTTCATTGTTCACTTGGCAGGAAGGCTTTTGTTTGTTTTTGATGTTTTTTTGACAACCTCCTGCAGGTTGTGTATGTGAGAACATATCTAGAAAAAGTTTAACTGAGGTTATGAGACCCTCTTTGAACATGAGTGACAGCATCCTGGGAAATGGCATGCTAGACAGAGTAAAAGGAAAAAGAGACCTGGATGTCAGAATTTTCATCTCTTGGCTTCCTGATACATGTGTAAACTGGTCTAGTTGGCTATACCAGCCCTGCTATGACAACCAAATCTTATAAAACTGAGCTACAATAAATCTGTCCTCACCTACATTTGTTTTGATTGGGCAGTGACTATGTCTCCTTTTTTTTTTCTTTTTTTCTTTTTTTTTTTTAAGATCTCTTTTTTTTTTTTATTAACTTGAGTATTTCTTATATACATTTCGAGTGTTATTCCCTTTCCCGGTTTCCGGGCAAACATCCCCCTCCCCCCTCCCCTTCCTTATGGGTGTTCCCCTCCCAACCCTCCCCCCATTGCCTCCCTCCCCCCATAGACTAGTTCACTGGGGGTTCAGTCTTAGCAGGACCCAGGGCTTCCCCTTCCACTGGTGCTCTTACTAGGATATTCATTGCTACCTATGGGGTCAGAGTCCAGGGTCAGTCCATGTATAGTCTTTAGGTAGTGGCTTAGTCCCTGGAAGCTCTGATTGCTTGGCATTGTTGTACTTTTGGGGTCTCAAGCCCCTTCAAGCTCTTCCAGTTCTTTCTCTGATTCCTTCAATAGGGGACCTATTCTCAGTTCAGTGGTTTGCTGCTGGCATTCGCCTCTGTATTTGCTGTATTCAGGCTGTGTCTCTCA
The DNA here is from genome assembly GCF_021556685.1 of Rattus norvegicus. Lineage (NCBI taxonomy): Eukaryota > Metazoa > Chordata > Mammalia > Rodentia > Muridae > Rattus > Rattus norvegicus. The sequence continues at coordinate 92,322,646 of NC_141547.1, forward strand.
GGAGAGACTATGTCTCCTTTACTGCTTCAACCGTTACCTAAAATCTTTAAATTGTGCTATCCAACATGAGGGGGATTTTTTTTAACTTCTTTTTTTTTATTAACTTGAGTATTTCTTATATACATTTCGAGTGTTATTCCCTTTCCCGGATTCCAGGCAAACAACCCCCTCCCCCCTCCCCTTCTTTTTGGGTATTCCCCTCCCCATCCTCCCCCTTTTGCCGCCCTCCCCCCAACAATCTAGTTCACTGGGGGTTCAGTCTTAGCAGGACCCAGGGCTTCCCCTTCCACTGGTGCTCTTACTAGGATATTCATTGCTACCTATGAGGTCAGAGTCCAGGGTCAGTCCATGTATAGTCTTTAGGTAGTGGCTTAGTCCCTGGAAGCTCTGGTTGCTTGGCATTGTTGTACATATGGGGTCTCGAGCCCCTTCAAGCTCTTCCAGATCTTTCACTGATTCCTTCAAAAGGAGTCCTATTCTCAGTTCAGTGGTTTGCTGCTGGCATTCGCCTCTGTATTTCCTGTATTCTGGCTGTGTCTCTCAGGAGCGATCTACATCCAGCTCCTGTCGGTCTGCACTTCTTTGTTTCATCCATCTTGTCTAATTGGGTGGCTGTATATGTATGGGCCACATGTGGGGCAGGCTCTGAATGGGTGTTCCTTCAGTCTCTGTTTTAATCTTTGCCTCTCTATTCCCTGCCAAGGGTATTCTTGTTCCCCTTTTAAAGAAGGAGTGAAGCATTCACATTTTGATCATCCATCTTGAGTTTCATTTGTTCTAGGCATCTAGGGTAATTCAAGCATTTGGGCTAATAGCCACTTATCAATGAGTGCATACCATGTGTGTTTTTCTGTGATTGGGTAACCTCACTCAGGATGATATTTTCCAGTTCCTGCCATTTGCGTATGAATTTCATAAAGTCGTTGTTTTTGATAGCTGAGTAATATTCCATTGTGTAGATGTACCACATTTTCTGTATCCATTCCTCTGTTGAAGGGCATCTGGGTTCTTTCCAGCTTCTGGCTATTATAAATAAGGCTGCGATGAACATAGTGGAGCACGTGTCTTTTTTATATGTTGGGGCATCTTTTGGGTATATGCCCAAGAGAGGTATAGCTGGATCCTCAGGCAGTTCAATGTCCAATTTTCTGAGGAACCTCCAGACTGATTTGCAGAATGGTTTTACCAGTCTGCAATCCCACCAACAATGGAGGAGTGTTCCTCTATCTCTGCATCCTCGCCAGCATTTGCTGTCACCTGAGTTTTTGATCTTAGCCATTATGAGGGGGATTTTTTATTTTAAGATAATAATATTTAAAATATTTTCTTCCTAACAGTCCAAATTTAGTGAACTCTTCATTATTCTTTCCCGTGCTATCAGAATTTCCCGCAAAGTTGATAAAGATTATGGAAGTAGAATATGTTATATTTTGGTATAATTTTACAGAAAAATATAAACAGCTTAGTTTCTCACTCTTCCCCCTCCTTCCCCACCATCTGTCTCTTCCTCTCTCTCACACATACACATTAACATACACAAACATATAATCTAGATATTTAAGCATCCATCATGTAGTAATTATATTTTACCTGTAAAATAAAGAGACAATTATTAAGGAAGTAGCACAGCAATATAGTGAAAATAATTTAAAATAAACTGGTAAGAGTTTATTTAAGAGATCAATATAACTATACAATTAAATTAAATTGTCAAATAATGGAAACAGAGCTCCTGTTGTAGATCTCTTGTCACCAAAGGAAGCTTCCAGTACTGGTAAGCTTCTAATTGAATTGTTAGCCAAAGGGGTACCAAGGAAAACCCCAAAGCTACATGTTGCTTTCCATAAACTGACAGCAAGGCTTCAGTGCTGAATACAGCACCCACACAAGTCCTTGAACAGATAAGTTGAGCTCCTGATTACCTAGAGCCTTCTCTGCTATGTGCTAGTGTTCTTGGCACTGTTAGGTATTGTGCATGATACCAAAGGAGAATGGTAAAGACAAACTCAGCTAAAATCCTCGCAATATGTGATAGTGTCCTACCTATAAGTTAAGGAAATGCAATGGTAGCACAAAAGCTTATGCAAGTTACCAAACAAATCGGATTTGATTTCAGATTTGATATTTCATCATGAGATGAAACCCATACCCAACATCGAGTGGCCAAAACCTGAGACCAAATTGTCCAGGGATATAAGAGAAAACCAAATATTACTCTTTTACTAAAGGAACAGAAAAATAAAATGTCTCTTAATGACATTCTGTTACACACACACACACACACACACACACACACACACACCATTGACACTTGTGGCCCCATTCCTAATCCAGAAGCAATCTCGAATTGATAGCTACTTGCAAATTAAAAAGAAAAAAATGAGTTTTCTACAAGGTGGTTTCCCTGGGGAAAACAAACTGCTATGGAGAGTTAGCTCCAGTGACCAGCAGTAGAGAGTCAACAGAAAGTGGATTCAATGGCATCTTTTGAGGTTTTCGACTCATAATATGCCAGGACCATTTTTAAATTTTTTAAAAATTTTACAAGTTCTTTGTGTGTGTAGAGAGAAACTGGGATGATCTGGGTGAGAAATAACTTTAGTTAGAATGTATTGTATGAAAAATCTATTTTAAATAGAATAAAATAAACACATATGACTACTTGTTATTTTTTGGCATTATGATGAAAGGTTGTATTTTTTTTAGTTTTCCCAAGTATTAGAAAAAGCCATATACTATATAATAAATGCTAAAATACTCAACTCCATATTTATAATATAGAAAATGTACAAGTAAAAATGGATATGAATAAAATAATTGTATTCAAGAAATTTTGTTCTATGTCTTTCATCCAATTAGATTCTTGTCCAGAATCATTATAATCCCTCTTCTACATACAAAAATGTCCTTTCATGTAAGTATACTTTTTGGTATGTGCTTTGTCCAGCCACCTCTAAAGACCATATGAAACCATTAACCAGACCCTTAGAACCCTCACACCATTGGTATTACTCAAGCTTAAACATGTTACCATGCCTCGGAATCCAGAACTCCTATTACTCCCTCCCCTTCTCCTCAGAGAGGGTAGAGGGTTCCCTTGGGTATCACCCCACTCTCACATATCAAATCACTCTAGGACTAGGCATATCCTTTCCCACTGAAGCCAGACAAGGCAGCACAGTTAGGGGAATGGGACTTACAGCTAGGAAGAAGATTCAGGGACAGACCCATTCAGGGACAGACCCTGCTCCAATTGATGGGGGACCCACATGAAGAGCAAGCTGCCCATCTGCTACATGTGTGAGAAGGATCTCAGTCCAGCCCAGGAATGCTCTTCAGTTGACAGTTCAGTCTCTGGGAGCCCCCAAAGGCTTCAGGTTAACTCATTCTTTTGGCCGTCCTGTGGAATGTCTATGGATTTATTTATCAATAGTTATATTGACTTCCTCTGGTCCCTCAATCCTTCCAATAACTATTCCACAAGATGTCCTAAGTTCCATCTAATGTTTGACTGTGGGTCTCCGCATCTGTTTCCGTCAGTCCCTGTATGGAACCTCTCAGAAGACAGTTATGCTCGGGTCCTGTCTGGAAGCATACCAGAGTATCATTAATAGTATCAGGTACTGGTTCTGATGGGATGAGTCTCAATTTTGGCTAATCGTTATTTGGTCATTTACCTCATCGCTGCTTCATTTTTGTCCCTGCCTATCTCATAGGCAAGACACACTTTGGGTTGAAGACTTCGTGAGTGGATTGCTGTTACCAGGATATGCTGTCCCCTTGAATTCATGATCTTTGCCATTCTCCTGGGTGCAAGGTGGAAGAATCTCAGTTATTTTAATTCACATTTCTCTAAAGACTAAGGGCTTTTTATACATATACAGCCACCCAATTGGACAGGATGGATGAAGCAGGGAAGTGCAGGCCGACAGGAGCCGGATGTGGATCTCTCCTGAGAGACACAGCCAGAATACAGCAAATACAGAGGCGAATGCCAGCAGCCAACCACTGAACTGAGAGCGGGACCCCCGTTGAAGGAATCAGAGAAAGAACTGGAAGAGCTTGAAGGGGCTCGAGACCCCATATGTACAACAATGTCAAGTAACCAGAGCTTCCAGGGACTAAGCCACTACCTAAAGACTATACATGGACTGACCCTGGACTCTGACCTCATAGGTAGCAATGAATATCCTAGTAAGAGCACCAGTGGAAGAGGAAGCCCTGGGTCCTGCTAAGACTGAACCCCCAGTGAACTAGACTGTTGGGGGGAGGGCGGCAATGGGGGGAGGGTGGGGAGGGGAACACCCATAAAAAAGGGGAGGGGGAGGGGGATGTTTGCCCGGAAACCGGGAAAGGGAATAACACTCGAAATGTATATAAGAAATACTCAAGTTAATAATAATAATAATAAAAAAAAAGACTAAGGGCTTTTAACATTTCTTTCAGTGCTTCTAGACCATTGGAGATTCCTCTGTTGAGAATTTTCTTTCTTTTTTTTCCCCATCCTTATTAACTTGAGTATTTCTTATTTACATTTAGAGTGTTATTCCCTTTCCAGGCTTCCAGGCCAACATCCCCCTAATCCCTCCCCCTCCCCTTTTAATGGGTGTTCCCCTCCCCACCCTCCCCCCATTGCCGCCCTCCCCCCAACAATCACGTTCACTGGGGGTTCAGTCTTGGCAGGACCAAGGGCTTCCCCTTCCACTGGTGATCTTACTAGGATATTCATTGCTACCTATGAGGTTGGAGCCCAGGGTCAGTCCATGTATAGTCTTTAGGTAGTGGCTTAGTCCCTGGAAGCTCTGGTTGGTTGGCATTGTTGTTCATATGGGGTCTCAAGCCCCTTCAAGCTCTTTCAGTCCTTTCTATGATTCCTTCTACAGGGGTCCCGTTCTCAGTTCAGTGGTTTGCTGCTGGCATTCGCCTATGTATTTGCTGTGTTCTGGCTGTGTCTCTCAGGAGAGATCTACATTTTGTATGAGTTTTATTTGGGTTGTTACTGTCAACCTTCTTGAGTTCTTTATGTATTTTAGACATTAGCCTTCTGTCAGATGTAGGATTGGTAAAGACCTTCTACCAATCTTTGGCTGTCCTTTTTGACCTATTGATGGTATCCGTTGCCTAAGGGAAGTTTTCAGTTTCATGATGTCATATTTATTAATTGTTGATCTTAGTGCCTGAGCTATAGGTGTTGTGTTCAGGAAGTTGTTTCCTATACCGATGAGTTCAAGGCTGTTCCCCACTTTCTGTTCTATTCGATTTAGTGTGTCTGGTTCTATGATGAGGTCTTTGATCTGCTTGGTCTTAACTTTTGTGCAGGGTGATAGATATGGCTCTATATGTATTCTTCTCCATGCAGACATCCAGTTAGTCTAGCTACTATTTTTTGAAGATGCTTTCTGTTTTCTATGGTATGGTTTCAGGTTTTTTTTTTTTTTGTCAAAACTTAATTGTCCATAGGTATACGGGTTTATTTCCAAGTCTTCATTTTGATTCCATTGATCAACTTCTTGTTTTCTATACCAGCATCATGTGTCTTTTATTACTAATGCTCTGTAGTACAGCTTGAAGTCAGAGATGGTGATACCTTCAAAATGTATTGTACTAGATGATTTTAGCTATCCTGGGTCTTTTGTTTTGATATATGAAGTTAAACATTGTTCTTTCAAGGTTTGTAAAGAATTGTGTTGGAATTCTAATGGGAATTGCATTGAATCTATAGATCGCTTTTGGTAAGATGGCCCTTTCAGCATGCTAATTCTACTAATCAATGGGAGATCTATCCGTGTTATGATATATTCTTCAACTTATTTCCTAAGAGACTTGGAGCTCTTTTCACACATGTTTTTCACTTGTTTTTGGTTAGAGTTATATCAAGATATTTTAAATTATTTGTGGCTATTGTGAAAGGTGTTCTCTCCATAATTTCTTTCTCAGCCCATTTATCATTTATATAAAGGAGGGCTATTGATTTTTTTTGAGTTAATTTTGTTTCCAGGCACTTTGATAAAGGTGTTTATCAGATGTGGGAGTTTTCTGGCAGAATTTCTGAGTTCACTTACGTGTACTATCATAGTATCTGTGAATAGTGATTCTTTTATCCTCTTCTTTACAATTCATATCCCCTTGACTACCTTTAGGTGTTTCATTAAATTGGCCAGGACTTTAGGTAATGTATTGAAAAGAAAGGAGAGCATGGACAGTTTGTCTTGTCCCTTTTATGTGAATTACATTACGTTTCTCTCAATGTAATTTGATGGTGATTATTGGCTAGCTGTATATTGCATTTATCATGTAGGTACATGCCTGTATCCCTGATCTCTCCAATACATTTTAACCCAAAGAGGTGACAGATTTTTTAAAAGGCTTTTTCAGCATCTAATAAGATGATCATGTGTTTTTTCTTCTTTCAAGTTGTTTACATGGTAGATTACATTAATGTATTTTCTATATTTAACCACCCCTTTATTCTTGGGATGAAGCCTATGTGATCATGGCGGATGACATCTTGCTGTGCTCTTATATTCAGTTTGCTAGTATTTTTCATCAATATTTGTAAGGAAGGTTGATTTGAAATTCTCTTTCTCTGTTGAGTATTTGTGTGGATTGTGTATCAGGGTGACTGTGACCTCAAAATGAATTGGACAGTGTTCCTTCTATTTGGACTTTGTGGAATAATTTGAGGAATATTGGTATTAGTTCTTCATTGAAAGTCTGGTAGAATTCTGAACAAAAACCATCTTGCTTTGAGCTTTTCTTGATTGGGAGAGTTTTAATGACTGCTTCTATTTCTTTAGGGGTTATAGAACTATTTAGAATGTTTACCTCATCTTGTTTTTATCTTTGATAAGTTGTAACGGTCTAGAAAATTGTCAAATTAATTTAGATTTTTCCATTTTTTTGAGTACAAGGTTTTAAAATAAAACCTGATGATTTATTTGATTTCCTCAATTTCTGTTGTTGTATCTCACATTTCTGATTTTGTTAATTCAGATACTTTCTGCCTTTTGATTAGTTTACCTTAGAGGTTGTCTATCTTGTTTTTTCTCAAAGAACCAGATCTTGACTTATTGATTCTTCCTATTGTCCTCCTACTTGTTAACTTATTGATTGAACCCCAAATTTGATTATTTCCTTTCTTTTACTCTTCTTGGGTTCATTAGCTTCTTTATTTTCCTAGAACTCTCAGGTGTATTTTCAAATTGTTAATATGAGAACTCTTCGAAATCATTATGAAGAAATTTAGTACAATGAGATTTCTTCTTAGCACTGCTTTTATTGTGCTCCATAACTTTAGAAATCTTTTTTTTTCAGTCATTTACATTGAGCTAATATCTACCTTTGTCGCAGAGGTGAGTTTCTTTTGTGCAGGGGAATGAGGTTTCCTGTGATGGTTCACTCTGTTAGCTTGTGTATTGGGGAATTGAGACTATTGATTTTAAGAGATAAATTAATGACAAATAGTTGTTAGTTCCTGATACTTTTATATTTGTGGTGTTTTTGTGTGTAAATGTGTGTGTGTGTACATGCACTTCACTTTTTTCATTTTGCTGGTATATATTTATCATTTATCTCTTTCTTGTGTCTTCTTGGTTTTTTTTTGTTTTTTTTTTTTGTTTTTGTTTTTGTTTTTTTTTTTTTTTTTTTGGAAAAGCTATGTATAGCATCTGTTCCTCTCCTCTATCTTCCTTTATCCATATCTGTATCTCCATCTATGTATCTATCTATGTATCTATGTATCTACGTATCTATCTATGTATCTATGTATCTATCTATCTATCTATCTATCTGTTATTTAATGACTTTATAGCAGATAAAAATTTTCAGAACCTTGGTCAAAACAGAAATAACACTGTGTGTTAAGGCCACTTAATATTTTCTAGAGCCATTTAAATGGTGTTCTGTTTATTATATAATTTCTGTCTTTTTTGTGAATATAGATAGGTTCTCCACACATCATCTACTTTTCAGTAATTTTTCTTTTTTATTTTATTTTTTATTTACTTGATTATGTCTTATTTACATTTTGAATGTTATTCCCTTTCCCGGTTTCCGGGCAAACATCACCCTAATCCCTCCCCCTCCCCTTCTTTATGAGTGTTCCCCTCCCCATCCTCCCCCCATTGCCGCCCTCCCCCCATTGCCGCCCTCCCCCCAACAATTACGTTCACTGGGGGTTAAGTCTTAGCAGGACCAATGGCTTCCCCTTCCACTGGTGCCCTTACTAGGATATTCATTGCTACCTATGAGGTCAGAGTCCAGGGTCAGTCCATGTATAGTCTTTAGGTAGTGGCTTAGTCCCTGGAAGCTCTAGTTGCTTGGCATTGTTGTTCATAAGGGGTCTCGAGCCCCTTCAAGCTCTTCCAGTTCTTTCTCTGATTCCTTCAACGGGGGTCCTATTCTCAGTTCAGTGGTTTGCTGCTGGCATTCGCCTCTGTATTTGCTGTATTCTGGCTGTGTCTCTCAGGAGAGATCTACATCCGGCTCCTGTCGGTCTGCACTTCTTTGCTTCATCCATCTTGTCTAATTGGGTGGCTGTATATGTATGGGCCACATGTGGGGCAGGCTCTGAATGGGTGTTCCTTCTGTCTCTGTTTTAATCTTTGCTTCTCTATTCCCTGCCAAGGGTATTCTTGTTCCCCCTTTTAAAGAAGGAGTGAAGCATTCACATTTTGATCATCCGTCTTGAGTTTCATTTGTTCTTGGCATCTAGGGTAATTTAAGCATTTGGGCTAATAGCCACTTATCAATGAGTGCATGCCATGTGTGTTTTTCTGTGATTGGTTTACCTCACTCAGGATGATATTTTCCAGTTCATGCCATTTGCGTATGAATTTCATAAAGTCATTGTTTTTGATAGCTGAGTAATATTCCATTGTGTAGATGTACCACATTTTCTTTATCCATTCCTCTGTTGAAGGGCATCTGGGTTCTTTCCAGCTTCTGGCTATTATAAATAAGGCTGCTATGAACATAGTGGAGCACGTGTCTTTTTTTATATGTATATGCCCAAGAGAGGTATAGCTGGATCCTCAGGTAGTTCAATGTCCAATTTTCTGAGGAACCTCCAGACTGATTTCCAGAATGGTTTTACTAGTCTGCAATCCCACCAACAATGGAGGAGTGTTCCTCTTTCTCCACATCCTTGCCAGCATTTGTTGTCACCTGAGTTTTTGATCTTAGCCATTCTCACTGGTATGAGGTGAAATCTCAGGGTTGTTTTGATTTGCATTTCCTTCTTGGGTTTAATTATCCTACTTCTGTTGGACTTTTTGTTTGTGTCCTGTGTTGGGCTTGATTAGTGGAAATATATTGTTTATATTTGGTTTTGTCATGCAATATCTTGTTTTTTTTTTTCTGTCTATGGTGATAAAAATTTTGCTGGGTATATTAGTTTGGGCTGGTGTCTGTGATCTCTTGTAGACTGTAAAACATTTTGCTCAGGCCTTTCTGGCTCTTAATATCTCTCATGTAATATCTGGTGTAATTCTAATAGATATTCTTTTATCTGATACTTCACATTATACAGCTTCTAATATTCTTTTTCTGTTTTGTATATTTAGTGATTTGATTATTATATGTTGGGAGGAATTTTGGGGGATCTATTTTGTTTGGTGTACTGTAAGTTTCTTGTATGTTTATAAGCATCTATTCCTTGAGGTTAGGGAAATTTTGTTTGATAATTTTGTTTAAGTTGTTTTCTGAGACTTTGCGTTGGGAATCTTCTTCAATTCCCATTATTCTTCGGATTAGCCTTTTCATATTGTTCCACATTTCCTGAATGTTTTGTGTTAGAAACATTTTAGCTTTAGCATTTGCTTTGCTTTGACCAAAGTATCAATTACTTCTACCTGAAATCCTCTCTTCCATCTCTGATATTATGTTGGTGATTCTTGTCTATAATCTGTCTTCTATTTCCTAGGTTTTTCATCTCCAGGATTATTTCAATTTATATTTTCTTTTTTCATTCTTTTTTTTCTTTTATTGGATTTTTTATTTACATTTCAAATGCTATTCCCTTTCCTGGACGTAAGCCCCTTAACTCCTCCCCCTTCCCCTTCCCCTCTTTTATAATGGTGTTCCCCTCCCCATTCACTCCTTCATTCTACCCCCCCCCCTCGAAATTCCCCTACCCTGGAAGGTCCAGCATTAGGAGGACCAAGGGCTTCTCCTTGCATTGGTGCCCAATAAGGCCATCCTCTGTTACATATGCAGCTGGAGCCATGGGTCAGTCCATGTATATTCTTTGGGTAGTGGTTTAGTCCCTGGGAGCTCTGGTTGGCTGGCATTGTTGTTTTTATGGGGTTGCAAGCCCCTTCAACTCTTTCATTCCTTTCTTTAATTCCTCCAATGTGGATCCTATTCTCAGTTCAATGGTTTGCTGCTAGCATTTGCCACTTTATTTGACATGCTCTGGCTGTGTCTCCCAGGAGACTGCTATATCTGGGTCCTGTCAGCATTCACTTCTTAGCTTCATCAATGTTATCTAGTTTTGGTGGCTGTGTATATAAGGGTTGTATACCAATGTGGGGCAGGCTCTGAATGGCAGTTCCTTCAGTCTCTGCTCCAAACTTTGCCTCCATATCACCTCCAATGAATATTTTTGTTCACCTTTTTAAGAAGGAGTGAAGTATCCACACTTTGATAGTTCTTATTCTTTAGCTTCATGTGGTCTGTGTTTTGTATCTTGGATAATTTGAGCTTTGGGGCTAATATCCACTTATCAGTGAGTGCATACTATGTGTGTTTTCCTGTACTGGGTTATCTCACTCAAGATGATATTTTCTAGTTCAATCCATTTGCCTGTGAATTTCATGAAGTCTTTGTTTCTAATAGCTGAGTAGTACTCCATTGTGTAGATGTACCAAATTTTCTGTATCCATTCCTCTCTTAAAGGGGATCTGGGTTCTTTCCAGCTTCTGGCTATTACCAATAAGGTTGCTATGAACATAGCGGAACTTGATTCTTTGTTGTATGTTGGGGCATCTTTTGGGCATATGCCCAGGAGAGGTATAACTGGGTTCTCAGGTGGTGCAATGTCCAATTTTCTGAGGAACCTCTAGACTGATTTCCAGAGTCATTGTACCAGTCTGCAATCCTACCAACAAGGAGGAGTGTTCCTCTTTCTCCACATCCTCACCAGCATCTGTTGACACCTACGTTTTTGATCTTAGCCATTCTGATTGGTGTAGAAATCTCCTACTATTACTATGTGAGGTGCAGTGTGTGTTTTGAGCTTTAGTAAGGTTTCTTTTATGAATGTAGGTGCCCTTGCATTTGGAGCATAGACATTTAGGATTGAGACTTCATCTTGGTGGGTTTTTCCTCTGATGAATATGAAGTGTCCTTCCTTATCTTTGTTGATAACTTTTGGTTGAAAGTTGATTTTATTCCATATTAAAATGGCTACTCCAGCTTGTTTCTTCAGCCCATTTGTTTAGTAAGTTGTTTTTCAGCCTTTTACTCTGAGGTAGCATCTGTTTTTTTCACTGAGGTATGTTTACTATATGCAGCAAAATGCTGGGTCCTTTTTATATATCCAGTCTATAAGTCTATATCTTTTTATTTGGGAATGGATTCCATTAATGTTAAGAGATATTAAGGACTACTGATTGTTGCTTCCTGTTATTTTTGTTGTTAGAGGTGAAATTATGTTTGTGTGTCTCTCTTCTTTTGGTTTCATTGCAAGATTACTTTTTTGTTTTTTCTAGGATGTCGTTTCCCTCCTCGTGTTGTAGTTTTCCATTTATTATCCTTTGTTGGACTGGATTTGTGGAAACATATTGTATAAATTTGGTTTTGTCATGGAATATCTTGGTTTCTCTATCTATGTTAATTGAGAGTTTTGCTGGATATAGCAGCCTGGGCTGGCACTTGTGTTCTCTTAGGGTCTGCCCAGGATCTTATGACTTCGTTGTCTCTGGTCAGAAGTCTGGTGTGATTCCGATAGGTCACCCTTTATATGTTACTTGCTCTTTGTTCTTCTCTGCTCTTCCTCTCTTCCCTGTCCCTTCTCTCTACCACCCCCCTTCCCTGCATCTGTCCATGGCCAGCCTCCTTTCCTCTCTTCCTCTACTAGTCTTCTCTTATTAAACCTCTCCATGTGGAACCATGTTGGTTTGGTGTGTTTTGTCTGGGCACGAGCCAGAATTTAAACAACACCAGGAAAGTGAGCAGAAGGGAACAGAAGTGGGAGTCGCCCCTGAGGTTTCAGGATGTCCACAATTCTGGGAATTCAGCTCTCTCCCCCTAGGGCTTTGGGTGCAGGAAGTAGTTTATATTTTCTAAACTACTTATATTTACATTTTCAGGTCTTGAACAGTTTCATTTATTTCACCTTTTTTATTGTATCATCTTGTATTTCTTTATATTTATTTGCTTCCTCTTTCAGAGACTCTACATCTTTGGCTGCATTTTCTTAGATTTTTTAAGGGCCTCTACCATCTTCATGAGACTAAATTTAAGGTCATTTTCTTTCAATTCAGGTCTTTTAGTATAGTCAGAGCTTTCTGTAGTAGAGTAGCTGGTTTCTGGTGATACTGTATTGCCTTGGCTTTTGTTGATTTTAATGCTATGCTGGTTTTCCCTATTGTTGGTGCTCCTGGTATTTCCTGGAGCAGAATTCTGACACTGCTGGTAAAGCTGATCGTCTCTGATGTCAGCAGGCCTCCGTGATTACAGTTAGAGCTTGTTGTCCTTGGTGGCAGTAGGCTTCCAGGCATTCAGGCAGAGCTGGTAGTACTGATGGCTTCAGACTGCTAGTGGTGACAGGTAGCCAAGGATGCGTAGACCTGGTGGTTTGCTGATAGTTGCAGGCCTCTGTTTGTCCTGGGAAGCTGTAGGCCTCCAGGGATCCAGGTGTAGCTGCTATGGCCTAGGAAATGGAATACGCACCAGGCAGGGCAGAGCTCACTGCTGCTGGGTTTGCCAAGCGGGGCCATCAAGCAGGGAATTGGAGTAGAGGTTTCACTTGTTGGTCCCAGATAGCTGCAGGCATCTGGTCTAGAGGTGTGGACCAAAAGATGGAGCACGGAGGGGGCAGGCCAAACCTTAAGGCTGCTGGGCTTGCCAGGGACCCAGCAGGCAGGGCTTTCATTCTAGGGGATTTTACCTGTTTGTCCTTGGCCACAGTAGGCCTCCAGGGATGCAGGTGGCTTGTCACTTATGCTTTGAGCTTATACAAAGTGTGGTTTCTTAGGTCTGTTTTTATTCCCAGTATTTTCATCTTTATTTTCCTTTTGTGAAAACAGTGACTTAGAAGGTTAATTCATTTCTCAAACTGCTCAGATCTTTCAAGTATTTATTTAGAAAGAATATGTGGGTGTTAAACTCTCTTAATGCTTGCCTGTCTGTGTCTCTTTGTTCCAGCAGAACATAAATGATAACTTCTCTGAGGATAAAATACTTGCTTCATGATGGAAAACATTTTGAAGCAGAAGATATTAATGAAGTTTTAAAGTCAAATTTACAGTCTTTTATAGGAATCCATTTAAATTCACTCCTGTATTTTCCTTAAATATTTAATAGTCCCATAACTATTAAAGACATTCAGTTTGTATTTAAAAATCACCCAAAGAAAAATTAAAAAGAAACCTGCCTCAACATTATAATTATTAAATATATAAATCAAATAAAATATTAGTTATGTCTTCTAAACACTAGGAGAATGGAACAAATTCCTTTATATCTTGACTTCAGAGCACAGCATAAAATAGAGTGACACAGAATCCTATCAGAAATACCTGATCTGGGTATAATGACATCACTTGCTCCCACACCATCCAGACTGCTTCTGCCAATGATGGACTGGGGGCAGGGAGGCAGGGGAGATGAGAAACAGTGGTTTTCAGATTTGACACATCCTCTGGGACAGGGAGGACAAGCAAGAGATAAGGGTGTCTGATTCCCCAGAGGTCTACTCTAGACTGTTTCATAGTTAAAATGTGTTGAGCAAAATACCAGTACCTGCAGAAATGTGAGAAATCTTAAATATCCTGTGTATAATGAGATACCAGGGGCATAGGATTTTCACCTGAGCTTCCTATCTCAATCCTATGGGAACTGCCCAGCCAGAAGCTTTAAAACAGCTCTCCAAACGGAACAAATATAACACCAAAAAAGCAGCTTTTAAAACCATGTGAAAAATATCACAGAGTCTTTAGCTCACTATTCCAAAAGCTTGGGAAAATTACATTCAATAGCCAGAAAAAACTCGATATGGAAAATATAGAAATGGCAATATTGAAACTAGAAAATATAATTTTAAAACAATAATATAAAACAAGACGTATAGATAAATGAAGAATAATTGTTATCAGTACAAATAATACAAACTATAGAAACCACACTGAAATTCTGGAACTGAAAATCAGAATGTGTGAACCCATGCATTTTGCTACATTTTGGAAACTATCTATCAAATGATAAAAATCATAACAATGGGGACAAGAGAAAAAATATACTGAAATATGTTTTCTTTAAGGCAAATATGAGTCTCAAATATGTGAAGAATTTGTAATTCAGAGAATAGAAGGAACGACAGACAGATGAACAGGTAAATGAAGACAAAGAAAGAGAAATTAAAGTAGAATAAACTATGTACACTAGTGCAAAATTTCAAACTAGAGAAAAATCATAGATAACATAGGTATGAGAAACTCAACAAAACCCAGACATGGATAAAATGTCAGAACTTTTTGTTCTGACCACAGAGAACCAAAAGAGAGTTCCATATATAGGACTGGGCATGAAATAATACCAATATTTCACACTGATAGCAATGTGGGGAAGAAAGAATAAAAGCAATGTCATTAAAATGTTGTAAGCAAAATGAATCACATAGCCAGAATATCTCCCTATTCACTAAATATGCGCTTTAAAAGTGAAAAGTTGTTACATCATAATAATGTGAGTGTCAATGAGCAGATTTTCACTGTAAGAAATGAACGGGTTGGGGATTTAGCTCAGCAGTAGAGTGCTTGCCTAGCGAGCTCAAGGCCCTGGGTTCGGTCCCCAGTTCCGGAAAAAAAAAAAAAAAAAAACAGAAAAGAAAAAAAAAAAAGAAATGAAGGAATTCCTCAGATATAAAAAATGATAGTCAAATAATTTAATCTACCAGAAGAAATAAACAATGCACATTATTTGCTTTTATATATTTTAACTATTCTACATGGAAGTTAAATTGAAAGAATAAATTAATGGCCACGGGCTATAAATTTTATTTTATATGTATAAAGGATATAATGACATCTATACTATTACCAATGGCTAAGAGGAAAAATATTGCAGCAAGGCCATTGCATTGTAGGTAAAGCATTATGAGCTTATGAACAATATAATATCAACATTAATTTTCTATACATATTTTTAAAAGAGTTGAAACAAAATTGCAATAGCTTTTAACATCAAATACAGTAAATATTCAACTCAGAGATTCAAAAAGAAATAAAATGGCATACTTGTTCATTTGAAAATTATCAAAAGGAGTCCCATCTATAGCTTTGTAATAGGAAACACACTGTGGTTTTCATTTCTGATTAACCTAGTATCCAACTCAAGCAGGCATTCACTAGGAATATGCCAGATAATGGGAACACGGAGATGAGTAAATTAACTGAAGACCCTCACTGCCCCCTCCTCTTCTCCAAATTCAATCGTCTGGTTTTGTCCCAGCAGTCCAACAGAACCCCCATCCCCCCAGGCATCTCCCAGTGTCCTCAAATTCAATAGATTCTATAGTCCATCTCTTCTTAACTTTCTTACATCCCACTCAGTTGTTTTATATCAGCCCCAACCCCACCAGGCACATCAGGTTAACGCAAGAGACATGAGATGAAAAAGGCAAAGCAAAATCAAATGTTGAGAGACAAGTAAATAAACTATGAAATAAAATATATAGTGGACAAGATGAATTGTAGCTTATTAGATAGAGACCACAAAAGAAATGATCCAAAAATTATCAGTTTATATCCATATAAACTATAGCAAAGTGAAACAAAGATAAATACGATTAAAAAATGATTTATGGGAAAGTATCAGGTTCTAATTTATGTCAAAATAAAATCAAAGAGGACGACAAAAATATAGATATTATATCTGCATCCATATATATATATATATATATATATATATATAAAATATAGATATTATATATCCATACATAGATACATACATGTAACATACATATGGATATATAATGAAATAATAACTATAATTTTAATAAAAAATAGCTTATAGAGCATCAAAAATTCATAATAAACTCTAATTCTCAGTTTCTTTTTTTCTTGTCATGAGATAGCAGCCAACAAAAATTAGTAAAAAAGGAAACGATTTATTTTGACTAATGGTTGAAGAAAAGATACAGAAAATTACAGGTAAAATGGTGGACTAAAATTCATGTTGGAACAAGTGGCTTGGCTGATTAAAGTTTGGGAGATAAAGGTAACTGGAATATATTATCATTCATCTCCTAATCACACAGTCTCCTGACCAATGTTTTATGGAATCTCTACTAATGGGCTGAATGTGCTGCTGTGACTGCTACCACAGCTTGATTTTAACCCAGAAAAACTAAATAAAAGGACCCCTACCAGTAAATCTGCAAAAGCTATGCTGATGGGAATTTCATAGGAGGGGTTGCTAGTGACTTCTGCCTAATGTTATATTTAATTAATATACTAGGCCTTTAATTGTGCTAAGCACATTGTAGCCTCAGCCTTTAATCCCTCTGCCTGAAATACAGACTTAACCTTAATACACACCTTCAATCCGGACAATGAAGGCAGAATTAGTTAATGAAAGGGAGAACCCATGTTTGAAAGTGATGGCCACTTGTGTGGCAGGAGAAATGACTAGAGAACAATTTGACAGAGCAGGATATGACCAAATCTTACTAGAAGAGAGCAGAAAGGAAAGGTATTTAAGAGCTGCCAGAGAAATTGAGGAAGGAGACAGTTTTATTGGGACAGTAATTAAGGAAAAAAAAAAAGGTTTCAGGGAGAGAACAAGATCGACAGAGGTAAACACAGAACAAGTCAGAAAGTGAGAAGGAGCTAGAAGACTAGAACATATTACTAACATTAGCATGAGGTCAAGCAAAGAAATTCAGAAAGAAATTGAGAGAAGCCAGATTGAATCAGTCAGCCTAGAGAGAAGTTTGAGCCACAACAACTGAGTTGAGCCAGTCAGCTAGAGATCAGAAAGAACGTGGAAGCAGTGACCTTATTCAGCAGTGAAGTCTCAAGCTGAAAACATTAAACGTTTATTTAAGACTGTATTGTAGATAGAAGCTTCTGGGTCTAGACATAGGTTAGCAGATTGAAGGAGTAAGAGAAGACAGTTACCTCAGGACAGTAAAAGTTATTACAATAATGGGCAGGGAAATATTTCATTCCCACAATAAATGGGTCAACTGTGTGAAAATGAATGAGCACTGCAATTAAATTACAATATCCACCAAATGGAAATAACAGGTCTACAAAACATTCTGCTCAAATACCAACAAACACCAACAAATACACACTCTCCTCAACAGCTTGTGAAATCTTGTCCAAAATAAACCAAATAAAAGGATACAATGAAACTCTCGATAAATTCATAACTGAACCGACATCCTATATTCTATTTGATCACATGTTATAGCTAGGAATCAACAGTAAGATAAAGTACAAAAAATATACAAAACTAATGCAGAATATGCAATATGCAGTTGAAGAATGAATGGGTCATCAAAGAAATGAGAGAAATGAAAACTTTCTTAGAACAAGATGAAAACGGGAACAACAAATTCAAATCTACATATCCTAGTAAAGACATTCTGTTAAAGTTTGCATTGGAGCGTCTATATTAAACATCGGAAGGGATTTTAGAGAGATGGTTCAGTAGTTTAGCACAGTGGATGCTCTTGCAAAGTATCTATGTTCCGATTTCAGCATTCATATAGTGATTGCAACCATCTACAAATCTAATTCCAGAGAATCAGCTCCCTTCTGATCACTGCAGGCACTGCATATCTCTGGTGCACATACATAAAAGCAGGAAAATACTCCATATACGCATATAAAATAAAATAATTTTACAAACACCAAGAGGTCCTAAATAAGCAACCTGAAATGAGCTTTAAAGCATTGGAAAATAAGAGTAAGCCAATCCTCAATAACTGAACGGAAATTACAACCATCTGGATGGAGATTAAAGGACTAGAAATAAAAGCAAACAGAGTCAATGAAGCAAAATATTGATTCTTTGAAAAAATGGTAAAACTTTAGACAGGTTGAAAAAAAACAGAGACAGAACACTTGAAACATTAAATTTATAAAATAATATAGGTGAAAGACTTGAACAGTGGCCAGGGAAATTTTAAAAATTATCACAACATACTTTAAACTTGCTTTCTTCACTATGCTTTATGGGTCATCATAGGATTTTAGCTGTAGAAATGCTTCTTTTGTGTATTTGTGTGCATTTGAGTTTGGTGCATATATGTTTTAAATTTGAATATCCTCTTGGTGGATTGTTTTTTATATAAGTATATTGTGCCTTTTCCTACTTCTTATTAGTTTTGGTTTGAAATTATTTCAGCAGATATTAAACTGGTGATGCTTGCTTGCTTCCTTGGTCCATTTACTTTGATTTTCTTTTTCTATCTTTTTACCCTAACATCATTTGTGTTTTTGAAGGTGATCTGAGTTTTTTAAATGCAGCAGTAAGATGGATTCCATTTTCTAATGCAATCCATCACCCTTTCAATTTATTTCTTTTATTTGGGGGAATTGATACTTTACATATTTAGAGCCATAAGTAAGCGGTGTTAGTTAATTACTGTTGTTTCATTTTGATTTTTATTCTTTTTTGATTTAATATTCTGGGATGATTTATTCTTTGTGTCTTCTTGGATGTACTTAACCATCATTTTAGCTAAGGGTATCCTTTTAGTGCCTTCTGTAGAGCTGTAATGGCGAACAGATATTGCTTAAAATTGTTTTTGATCATGGAAAGTGTTATCTTTCATGGTAGTTGATAGTTTTTCTGGATATAGTAGTCTTGGCTAGCATGTGTTGTCTCTTAGACCATGTAGTGCAACCCTCTAGAAAGTCTGAGTTTCAGAGTCTCTATTGCAAACTCAGGTATTATTATAGTGGGCCTACTTTCATCTATGACTTTTTCTTTTGCCCTACTAAGTGGAATTTTTCATCTATCACTATGTTAAAAACATTTTCTGTGCCTTTGACCTTTCTCCTACTCATTCTCTTCTCCTTTTCTTCAAAGTATTCTTATTCTCTTTTTTTTTCTTTTCTTTTTTTTGGAGCTGGGGACCACACCCAGGGCCTTGCTCTTGCTAGGCAAGCGCTCTACCACTGAGCTAAATCCCCAACCCCTCTTATTCTTATTCTTTACCTGTAATTCATAGATTTTGTCTTATTAGAATGTCTCAAATATAGATTTTAGATTTAATATTTTCTTTGACTCAGCTATTTATTTCTTCTAAGTCATCCTCAAGACATAACTCTCTTCCATGTCTGTTAAGCTGTTGCTAAGGCTAAACTCTGAAGTTTATATTTTATTTACTACATCTTTCATTTGCACTTTTATTTCAGTTTTGGCTTTTTTACAGTTCATAGCACCAACTGCCAATATAAAAAGTAACTGGAGAGATCTCATATTAATAGCATAACACTTTTGAAAGCTCTACAAAATAAAGAAAACATCTCAAAGAGTAGATAGGTAGAAATAATAAAACTTGGAGCTTAAATCAATGAAATAAAAAGAACAAATTACAAAGAATCAATGAGGGAGTAATATTACTTTTGAAAAAAATAATGTATTTGCAAACCTCTAACCACATTAATCCAAAGAGAGAGAAAAGATCAAAATTAACATAATTTAAAATGAAAGAGGACCAATTACAACAGTAATTGAAGAAATTTAGCATATCATAAGGGGACAATCTCAAATGTCTGCATTCCATCATACTGGAAGATCTAAAAATAATCAATGAATCTTATCAATATAGATCACCTAACAAAGTTAAACCAAGATAAATTAATCAAGTTAAAAAATATCCAGTTCCACAACCCCAAGAGAAATAAAAGTAGTAAAAAAATGCCCCAAATGCATACCAGGTATTTCAAGAAGACGTAATAACAGTACTACCCAAAATACCAATGGAAGGTACATCTTTTTATTATCCATCCACTATTACCAATGTACCACAATCACACAGAAATCCAATAGAAAAAAAATGAAATAACACAACAGTTCCCCTTCAAACAGAGTTGTAATTCAACATTAAAAAGAATACAATTTAAAAATGTATATAATCTAATTAGATACTGAAAATATCTTTGGCAAAATCCAGCATCCTTTCATGATAAAAGTCCTGGAGAAACTAAACCATGTAAAACACAAAAACAAATTATGTCTATTATGGGACAGAGTGACTGAATTTGCTATTCCTCCTAAGGATACTTTGTCTATTTTCGAAGCTATTCAAAAGTCATAGATACTGACCTAAACCAATGAGAACAAAAGGGAAGCTCTGGGTTAACTGTAAGATCATAGGAACATGAGCGTTCCATAGAGAGTTTCACTCATGACAGAATAATCTCTTTCTATCTAGAATGCACTATTTAAAATGTCCTTGAAATTAGATTAATAGAAAAGGCAACAATTGCATAGGAATGCAGTTATCAATATGTAACATGATTGTGAACATCAAAAAATAAAATAATATGCATACATGTTAGAATCAATAAGTGAATTTAGTTATAAGAAAGGATTCAAGGTTGATAGGGGATACGTTTTTTCAACACACTATGTGAAATGATTTAGAGACAAACAGCAATGATAATACAATTTAAAATGGGTCCATGCAGATTACAAAAAAGAATTAATTAGAAAAAATACATGGAAGTTGCAGAGAATGAAAACAAGTAAGTAATCCTATTATTAGAGGACTTAGTGTTTCAACTTATGCCCAACAAACCAATTTCAGCCACTGATCCTTGATAAGCCAATTAAATAAATCAAAGTACTCTTGAAAAGTGGAAATGGGAGATTCATTCAATGTATTTTCAAAGGAGATACAAAGAGGGCCAATGATATACATCACTCTCCTCCAAGCCCATCTTCAGGGCCCTGATATAAGATTTAGGTCTATAAAGACTATACATGGACTGACCCTGGACTCTGACCTCATAGGTAGCAATGAATATCCTAGTAAGAGCACCAGTGGAAGGGGAAGCCCTGGGTCCTGCTAAGACTGAACCCCCAGTGAACTAGACTGTTGGGGGGGAGGGCGGCAATGGGGGGAGGGTGGGGAGGGAAACAGTCATAAGGAAGGGGAGGGGGAGGGGGATGTTTGCCCGGAAACCGGGAAAGGGAATAACACTCGAAATGTATATAAGAAATACTCAAGTTAATAAAAAAAAAGATTTAGGTCTAAGTGAAAGGCAAGAGTTAAAAATGGAATGTTAATAGACTGAAAAATAGTCCTGAAAAAAATATATAAATTTTGTGGGATTGATGGGACATCCCTGCAGGTAAAGGCATGTACTGAGGACATTTGATCTCCAGGACCTACATGGTAGGGTAAAGTGACTCATGCAGGTTTTTCTTTAACCTACACACACACACACACACACACACACACACACACACACACACACACACCACACTACTACATTTATTTTATCAAAGAAATGCATTAATTCTACCCAGCAAGTTTTTACTGGAAACTTTAAAAAGGATAGGTTATAGAAATTTCCTAGCTAGCGTATGAGCCAGTACCTGAAATAAATCGTATCATTCTTGTCCTTTGCTAGAAATAAGAAATGTATGGTACTCCATCCAGAATGCCAGAATGAGCTCTGGTTTTTATATTAATCCTCTCCTAAGAAAGCACTGTTTATGAGGGTATTACTAGAACCCCAGGCCATACATTAGTTTCTTCTGGTCAACAGATTTGTATTCGATAATTATATTGCCGTGTGAAAAAAAATAGATCACATCTATTGTCAAATTTCAAGCTATAGTCTAAATATTTTATGGTCTCAACTCTGTAGGCTTATGGAGGGTCCTGCGTCTACTCTGCCACAGGGCTTCCTGCTTAGGAGGCAGGAAGCAGTAAGTTTCACTGAGCTTACCCCAAGCTGCCCTGGCCTCAGGCTGTAGGGAAGCCCCAGGACACTGCTTCTGGGGTGGGGAAGCGCCATCTGGTGGAACAGCTGGGGCTGTCTGGTTCCAAGGCTCTTTGGCATCCAGGCACTGCTGGATATCTCAGAAGAGCTGAGAACGGACTAGGGGCCCACAGTGTGGATTTAGCGTGGGTCCGTGGGGAAAAGAGGAAGGGGGCTCTGGCTGTTCCTGCTGGGATAGTTCTTGGGTTGGCTGTGGTTGTCCCGCAGGCTTGGTTTGATTGTGGCCACTGCTGGGAGTGCAGGGAAGCCTTCTATAGGAAATTAGACAGCAACTCTGTAGATGGAAAGTCTCCTCTGTGGCTCCCCACTGTGGATACCAATGAAAAGAGACAGTTCCTGGTTTTAAGACATTTATTGTCATGGTGGAAAGTGGATGAGTAAAACCGTACCCCACTTCTCAATGTGGGCCTGCAATTAAATACCTTTTGCAGAGAGAAATGTCTGGGAAGAAAAGGTTATTGGCTAAACCTCCAGGTCTTTAGGTACCTCATTATAATGAAGATCTCTCTTGAGCCTAGGTGACTTGTAGTCATGTCCTCTACCTGTGGAGGTGCTTAGGGCATTACTCTTAGGTGACTGATGGTCATAAATCTGTAAAGGGCTATGGCTACTGACGGGCCTGGTTTCCTGGGTGTCAGGCAAAACGCCTACTGTCCCTTTTAGTGTCACCTGGGTTTCTAGCCTAAGCTCAATCTGGAACCAGGGTGCCTCTCATGGTTCCACAAACTCTTAAGTGGGGAATGTTATAGTAATTTTGGAAGTCATTGAGAATATTGGAGCTGCACTGAAATCTGTTTACAGAAAAAGCTGCTTTCTCTTGGACAAAAGAGTGCTATCTAACCCTGTCCCTGAGTGGAAACATGAGATTCTAATCTGCTAGAATTATTACAATAATACATACCATTTTTCCTCCCTTAAGAGTAACTTAGCTGAACCTATCAATCACCTTGGGAAGACTTCTGTGATATGAGATTAGAAGAATAATTAAAACCTTAATGATGTTTTGCACTTGACTTTCTCACAAATATCCTTTGTACAGTCTGTTTTGAAGTTCCACTATGCAGCCTTAAATCTACCCTTTTCCAAGTACTTACTTAGAAAAGCACAGTTTTTCTTCTTCTATCTTTGTAGATTTAAATACTGGCCAAAACCTAAGTATGTTTGGAGGAATTTTCTTATTTTTTTCTCTGCCCCTCTTTACAGTGTAACTAGCTTCTTCCTGCCCTCTGGCTGCCTGACTATCTCCATTGCTGATAGTGCTGGCCTAATTCAAAGGCCAGGGCTCTTCTCTTTCTCTTCTCAAAATCATTCCTCAAACCCAGGGTCAATAATCACATCTTTCCTGATCAGATGGTTAGGATCTAATAAGACTGTTGTGATACTGTCTGGTGATTCATTTTTTAAATTATTTTATTAATGAGACAAAGATGCCCCCCCACAGAGAAGGAACCCATAATTCCCCAGCAACAGCTTCAGCTCATTCTCAATTAAAATCCGCGTGGTGTGTGTGTGTGTGTGTGTGTGTGTGTGTGTGTGTGTGTGTGTTAGTAACAACAACAAAATTAAAAGAAGACTCAAGTGTTCAAGAATCATTAATAAATTTAGAGTAGTAAAACAAAGAGAATTTCTAGCCATAGTTACCCAGAATAATTATTAAGCTATAGTAACTGAGAAAATTTGCATTTGGCTTAAGCTTTGGCAAACAAAAAAGAAATAATAGGACATTTAGAACACAAATATACTCAAGTGACAGGCACCCTGAGGCCATG
This sequence comes from Rattus norvegicus, assembly GCF_021556685.1. Classification (NCBI taxonomy): domain Eukaryota; kingdom Metazoa; phylum Chordata; class Mammalia; order Rodentia; family Muridae; genus Rattus; species Rattus norvegicus. Next base: position 92,346,611 of record NC_141547.1, read on the forward strand.
AGTGAGTCACCTCCTGTCAGTCTGGTTCTTCATCCCACTCTTCTCAAAGAATGCAGTGCATAGACACAGCAAGGATTACACACTGGAGATGATGGATTTTTCCTTTATAAATATATGAAATTATTTATTGACAATTTTAAATTGACAACCTTATGTGGGATAAAACACCTGAAAACAAATTGTCACATAGGGTTTAAGTGACGGTTTTTTGATTTATTCAGAGCAGTGAGGTGAGACACAAGAGCTGTCACAGCTGAGAAGCCTTACAGTTCTGTGTCAACCAAAAGCAGTCTCTGAGGGGCAAGTTCCCATGGGAGAACTTCCAGTTCTTGAAAGCTGGAATCAGCCAGAGAATGAATATCTGTCAGCAGCTGAAGCTCAGAATTGGAGGCTGAGTCAGGAATGAGATTTCCTTTCTACCTTCAACTTCTGGTCAAGTGCTGGAGACTGACAAGACTAAGCTTCCAGTACATGGCAGAAGCCTTTCCCTACGAATCTTCAGTGAGTCTGCCCCCACTGAATCTTAAAGACAGTCTTTTAAGATTGCTAGGAGACAAAGACTATACATGGACTGACCCTGGGCTCCAAATTCATTGGTAGCAATGAATAGCCTAGTAAGGGCACCAGTGGAAGGGGAAGCCCTTGGTCCTGCCATGGTTGGACCCCCAGTGTAGGGGATTGTTGAGGGGGTGGTAATGGGGAGTGGATGAGGAGGGGAAGGGGAGGGGGAGGGGTTAGAGGGATGTTGGCCTGGAAACGGGGAAAGGGATTAACATTTGAAATGCAATTAAGAAATACCCAATTTAATAAAGATGGAAGAAAAAAAAAAGAAAGAAAAAAAAGATTGCTGGGAGACAAACCCTGCAGTCCTCATTTCAGGTTTCTCTTCATGGAGAGAGCACCTGAGACCAGGATCCGATTTTTTGAAATCTTCTTTATCTTCTTTTGCCCTTTGCTCCTTAAACCGTTATCCTGTCTTCTATGCTCTGAAGCCTGGATATATAGCACAACAGTTGGGCACAGCTAGGCCCAAACTGGCTGAATATATGACATATAAAAATAGATTAGAAAATGAGTCCAATTGTGAAAGAACTTTAAACCTGGCTTGGGAAGGGAAAAACCAAGCCTTCTAAAAATGACTATAAATTTATAACAGGTCTTCAGGTATCTGTCTCTACAAGTGGAGGGGAGACTTGCAAGAAAGTTTTTATCTATTCCTGGTTGCCAGGGAGACCTTGGCAGGCTGCCTGATGCTTCACTGCTTCTTCCAGACTGGGTATTTAGCTCAGCTAGGTAGTTTTTGGTTTTTGTTTTTCTGCAATTGCTGTGGCTGCTTTAACAGCTATCAGCAGCTCCCATGCTACCGTTTCGCTGCCCTTGAGGATTGAGCATGGCAGCTGTCAGAAGGCTTCAGAGAGCCCCATGTTGGTGCTTTTACCTACTCCTAAAGCCCCCGTGAAAACTATAAGTAGGAAAGAGTGGGCGCTTCAATAAAAGTTGTGTCTATTGATTACTAAAAGTGTGCTTTAACCTTGAGCTCATGAAGTCCACAGAAATCAATTCTCAGTAGGGTTGGTACAAAATCCTAATGGAAAAACAATTAAAACCTGAACAAACAAACAAATACTATGGCTTTAAAAGTAGTGACAAGTATTTTCTTGAATTTTGTGTCAAAAGTATCTCTCAGATTGGAACAAAAGGAGGAAAGATTTAAGTTGTTGCATAGAAATTAGAAATTAGAGGCAAAGCCCACAACTCTTGCCACAAATGGAATAAATGATGGTTTTGTAGCCCAATGTGAATGACTGTAGTCCAGGAATAAAGATAAAAATTATCTCCAATTCTATGTCCTTACATGGGAACGATATCTTTGAGTGTTATAACAGCGGAACAAAAGAAATCAAGACATTTCTATACTGCAATTTTATTTTGATGGGAATACTTAGAGATACAAGAATGTTTATTCTGGCATGATTTCCTGATGGGTACAATAATGGCAGAAATGTTATGGGAGTGACCAACCATCTTCTAATTGAATTTAAGGCCTGGTCTGAAAAGTACAACTTTTCTCATTGTCTGGTATGAAAATTCCTGAATTGCTAAACCAGAGGCCCTACGGGGAACCCATTTATGTTATTCTGCTCAGAAGGTACAGTAATAAACTTATCCTAAACTCCTCTATTTCTATCCATATAATAGTGCATCCCTCAACCTTCATCAGAGAATCTTCTTTTGTAGTACATGATTAATGTAGAGATCAGCAACCCATAAACCTGCAGAACATAAAAGACTATGAAGTGCTCTCTGATCAGAACACAGCCCACCCCTTAAATTCTAAGATCATCACAAAGAAATGGTTGAAAAGTTTCTAAGAACTAGAGGTACTGAGCGTCTTCAGGAAATCCATATTTGCATATACAGCGGTACACAAATAAAACTCATGTAATGATATAAAATAAAATTTAACTTTTAAGTACTTTGGTGAAAACTTAAGTTAGATGAATATGGTAAATTAAAAGACAATGGCCCCTATAAGCTCATATATCTGAACACTTATTCCCCAATTCTTGGAGCTGTTTGAGAAGGACTAGGCGTTGTGGCATATGTGCCACTGCAGACTGGTTTGTGGTTTCAGAAGCACACAACATTCCCATTTAGCTCTACCTGGTAGTTGTTAAGGTGTGAGCTTAAGCTGCTCCATCTCTTTCTTCTTGTCTGCTGTCCTGAGCCTCACTGTGACAATAATGGACACAACCCACTGACAGCATACATCTCACACACTTTCTTTAAAAGATGCCTTTGTTATGGTCTTTCATCTAAGCAATAGAAAAGTAATTAAGACAGAGGGTTACAGAAATGAGAGGTGTTCTAGACATGGGCCTTGTTGGACGCTGATTGATGGCATCTTTAGGATTTTATGGTTGGTAAAAGTTAGTAGTCTTGCACATTTCAAAGGATTTAGCTATGTTTACAAAAATTATACAACACATTCAGAGTTATATAGTAAATTCTGGGGGATAAGTGTAGTGACTCTTCTAGAATCCTTGTCACCTTGAATGCATTTGAAACTAACTAAAATAAAAAAATAGAGGACACACTAGTAAGAAATTTTTTTCCCTTCATTATAATATGAAGTAGAAGTTCCACTACTAACTGAATCTCAAGGCAGGAAGATACATGATTAATCAAGGCCTTACCTCCTGCAGGAAGCCTATATAAGGGCATGGAAGAAGAAGGTTTTTGCTCTTCTCTGCTCACCTTTACCTTGCTAGTGAGTCTGCTCATTGATTTGGCATTAGAACCTAATTTTTTGGAGTTCCATGTCTACTGAAGATCTGCTGAGATATCCGGCTTCATGGACTGAGCAATTACTCCATACTTGGGCTTTCCATGTGACCCCAGCCATTTTTATACTCCTGGACTGCAGTCTGCATGTCATTCTAATAAATCCTCCCTCCTGCATTTTCTTATTCCCATCCCATGCCTTATCAAACACCAGAATACTGTCTAAAAGCTCGCAAAACAAAGAGTAGTACTTAATAGTTACATTACATCAATGTTACAGAATGAAAATTGTAACCGAGAGAACACTACAGAAATGCTTGGCTGTATTAACTTTTCCTAGAACGAACACAAAAGGTCTACTGTGTGGGAAACACAGACATTTGCATTTAGCATCCTGGCTTCATCGACATGCAAAATGCTAGTAGTTAACTTTGGCAGCTGCCTAGTAAGGCATGTCAGGGAACTCACCCAGCACCTGTATGTTGGCTGGGCTTTCTTGAATTATCCATTTGAGAACAGGGCCAGCTATCCTAATCATTCTGGCAGTCCTTTAGACATCTACTTCAAACACTGAAAATTATTTTGCTTGGTAATTCTGCTTTAGAAAAGAGAGGGGGTGCTTGGGGGAGAGGGAGAGAGGGACAGAGACAAAGAAGAAGAGAAAAAGACAGAGATAGAAAGAGACAGAGACATGGGCAGAGAGACAAAGAGACAGAGATAGACAAAGACAGACACACAGAGAGAAAGAGATTCGTTCTGTAAGTGTTGTTATCCTAAAGAACCTTGACTAATACAGTAAGGATGGCCCAAGATAATTGGCTTTAGACTCTAAACTTCTCTAAGTCAATACAGGTTTATATAATCAGTTTATAGAAGGCTTAATGTAAGGCATTACTTTTTCCAGTTCATTCATGGAACTTATTTTCCATGACAGACATCTGGGAAGGAAAAAGAAAACAGTGTACCTGAGACTCTCTCATCTTTCCCTTAAGAACATCTGAGATGATAATGTTTTTATAAGGCCACTTGGTAATTGTGACAATGGTCTTACATAGCACAAAGTTAACTGAGAGTTCTGTTAGTCCAGAAGATTTTAGAGAAATACAAATTGTGTTTTAGGGTCCTTTTAAACAAGTACTTAAATTTTGTGTAAAAAGTACATGTTGTTGGAAAGTACTCATGCTTCCTTGGAATTGATAGGCACCACAAAACATTGTCAGTGCTTATCTGTTCTCTTTACGAAGAAAGGGATCTAGGAAGTTCTGTCTGAAGAATGATGCCTCAACCATTAATTAGTCAAAAAGTATTTTTAAGTAAAATATATGTTGTTGTTTGAATGAGGTGTGCCTATAATAGACTAATATATTTTAATATTTTACCTCTCATTTAGTGACGCTGTTGTGGATGCTTTGAACTATTAAGAGCTTTAGCATTGTAAGAGGAAGCCCTGGAAGCAGGCATTGAAGGCTATATACTTGTTCTAATTCCTGTTTGACCCAACAGTTTCCTCTGGCAGCTGCCATACCAGAGAAGCTACAGTGGGCAAGTGAGATCCCTGGACATGACCTACTATCTTGCTTGGCTATGGTAAGTGCACTCTGGAATGACACAGCCCCCAGAGACTTTGTCCCAGGATTACTTCTTGATAGAGGTGTGCTCTCTAATGTTTTCCATTGTCATATTCCTTATTAACTTGGCTTGGTGTGGGTGGAAACTGGGAGACTGTCACTGCCTATATCCTGGTACAATTCCTTCCTAGGTGATAGCCTATTGTATTAGGCAAGTTTCCTGCAGATCACCATGAAGCTGAAAGTTCTGGATAATGATGTTAAGATGGATTAATGATTTTATGGAATTCCTTATTTGATTTAAATAGTTTTAGGAACTCAGGTTGACTTAAGCAATTTTATGGGAAGTTAAGGTAAGTTAAGGATAGAAAGCTTAAAATTAAAATTAGGATTGAACATGCCCCTTTCTCATAGAATGACAAGAGCTTCATGAGTTAGAGAAAAGAGAGAAATGAGTGTTCTTTCATTAGAATCCTGTAATTTAGCAGCAAGGAAAACAGACTTGTGGCAAGTTAAGCAATGTATAAAGCATTCACTATAGGTTGGGCCCAAGTTCCTTGATCTTGTGATCTAGAAGTTTGGTAACATGTCTTTAGTGTGCACCATAAAAATTAGTGTGCACCATAAAATAGGAAGGTTATTATTGAAGAGTACAATTCTGAGTATGGCAGAAAACAGGTTATTAGCTAGTCTAGGCAATCCAGACTTAAAAAATAAGACATAATACAGATGACTTGTTTCGTAGGAAGTAGAGATTGTCATCAACAAAGCACAGTGAGAAACTTATTACTGTAGACTTAGCCTGCTTAAACTTTCTTAATCTATGACAAAAGAATTATTGCTTTGGGGTTACAATGAGCTTGACGAGAGAAAGATAAATGAGGAATGTCTAGTTAGATATACATTTCAAAAGGAGAATACATAATCAACAATCCTGTTGTAATTTCCTCTTGTGTAATGATTTAAATCTGTTTTTAAAGAATATGCTTTTATGGTGATTGTTTTCAGAAAATGTATAATTTGTGGCTATGAGGTAATTTTCTTACACAGAAATACGTTGTTTTAAGGGGTATAAAAAGGGTAAAGAGAACAAAAATAAAACACTGGAGCCTATTTTGCTTCAACCCCCATCTCTCTCTCCGTGTTTTGCGGGGGTGATTTCCTCACTTTAATTTTGTCTATTGTTATCAGGACCAACACTTCTCAGCCCTTCTAGTTCTAACCCCCATCAGCAGTTATCAGCATTGATGCCACACCGCACTGCTTGACTCAGTTTACACATCAAAGCTGGCTTTTGATATTCCTCTGAGAGGACAAAATGATCAAATCAGTTTTCTTTTAGGATTACAAGCTGGAATGCTTTTCTTGAAACTGTGGACACCCTATGGCACTGGAAAGCAAAATGAATCTCATTATCAGGTTGATTTGTGCTGTAATGTTTTATCTTACATGAATCTTTTGAATAATTTGATATTAAAGTAAATAAACATACATGTAATGTATATACTTGAAAAATAAGAGTAAATAAAGGGTGTTGTATTTAATGTACAGCTACGAATCAACACTCAATCCATTTTCAAAAGTGTAAAAATTGAAATAAAGTATTATATTTAATATTTATGAATGAAGATATTAATATACATTATTCAAAAATAACTCTAAACCATACTGGATAAAAAATCAACCAATCAAATAAACAATAAACATATCAACAATAATAAAAGTTAACTGTAGCCTTGTACATGGCTGGAGGGGTGTGGTTTAATACAACTGATTGATAAATTGATAGAATCTAAAAATACTTATTCAGCATATACTTTATATTTTAGAAATTTCATTTCTACGTTATAATTTCCACAAAAGCCCAGATGGAATTCATCAAATATTATATCCCTCATTTTGTCCTCTCACAGGAATATCAAAAGTCAGCTTTGATTCTTCCAGCCTTCCCTAATTCAACCATAGTGGACACTGACTTCAGTTCACTGGGTATAAGATACTTGCTTCTTCCTCAGTCAGATGCTTGTTGGGCCTCTCAGAGGACAGCCATGCTAGGCTACTGTCTGTAAGCACACCATAGCATCAGCAATAGGGTCAGGCCTTAGAGCCTCCCCTTGAAATGGGTCCCAATTTTTACCTGTCACTGGACCTACTATTCTCCAGGCTCTTCTCCATTTTGTCCCTACAGTTCTTTTAAACAGGAACAATTCTGGGTCAGAAATTTTCACTGTGGGATGGCAACACTGTGGGATGATGTTCAGTCTTTCTTCTATAGGTGGGTTCTACAAATTCCTCTCCTCACTGTTCAGTATTTTATCGAAGGTCCTTCCCTTTGAGTCCTGAGCATCTCTCAACTCTCAGGTCTCTGGTACATTCCAGAGGGTCCCCCCACCTTCCACCTCCCAGGGTTGCATATTTCCAATCATTCTGCTGGCCCTAAGGGCTTCACTCTTGTTCCCCACCACAATACCTGATCATGTTCCCCTTTTTCCTTGCCTCTCCGGCTACCCTCTCCCACTTAGTTTTCTCCCTCTGCCCTCTGCTTTCTTCTCCATCACAAACGGGATTCAAGCATCTTCACATGGGCCCTTTAGCTTGTTAACCTTCTTGAGTTCCGTGGATTGGGTCCTGGGTATTCTGTACTTTCTTTTGGCTAATATCCCTGGGTTGCTGCAGGTCTGTTGGGAGGCCCATGGCCCAGGCTGTAGCAGACTTCATGGGAGGCCTTCAGACTTGGGGTCTTCAGAGGTGCAGACAAGCTGATGATCCACCGGGGCAGAAAGCACAAGCTGGAAAGGAGATCTCGCAGTGGGTGGGAGTGGTGATGGATCCCAAGTGTGCTGGGCTCCAGCTGCTGCCACTATTTGTGAGGATTCCTTACCCGTGCGTAATATTTCCTACTAAAGTTGTAGAAATGGCACCCAATGAGAATGATGGAAGCGAAATCCCAGAAAAATGACTTAGAATGATCTCAAGTAGACAAACAAATTTCATGAAAGACATGAAAAGAATTCACAAATGAATTTAAAGAATCTACAAATAAAATCTACATAAAAATCCCCAGGGGATAAATAAAAAGTGAATGAGGCAAGATAATTAATTCAAGATGTAAAAATAGCAATAAATAATGTCATAGAATCACTGAAGATAAAGAAACTGAAATGATAATGGAAATGAAAACTCCCAGCATTAAATAAAAAGCAGTGGGAATCTTCATGAATGGAATGAATTATGTGGAAGACAAAAAAATCAAGGGCTAAAAATAAGGAAGAAAAATTGTATCATTCAAAGAAAGACAATGATAGACTTGACAAATGAATACATAAGAAATAATATATAGAAAAAGGACACTTTGCTGGGAAGATGGGTTTCAATATAAGGATGAGGGAAAAAAGTGGATATTTGATGTGGTGTTTTGAATATGAAAGGCCCCCATAGGCTAATATATTTGAATGTTTACTCATCAGGTAGTAGCACTGCTTGGGAAGGATTTTAGGTGCAGTCTTGTTGGAGCTTGTGTGTCACTTTAGGGTTGTTTTTGAGGTTGCAAAATGCCAATAAGCTTGTGAAAATATGTTTGAACCAAAGGACAAATTCCATACCAACAAGTCAAAGAACATTTTAGCATTGGCCACATGATTCTGGCTTAAAAGACAAAAGGTACTTCATAATATTGCAAAGAACATGGCCATTATATCCAATATATATAAAGATTCAAGAAGTTAGACTCTAGAGAGTCAAATAACCCTATTAAAAATGGGGTACAGAGCTAAATAAAGAATTCTCAGCTGAGGAATATAGAATGGCTGAGAAGCACCTAAAGAAATGCTCCACACCTGTAGTCATCAGGGAAATGCAAATCAAAACAACCCTGAGATTCCATCCCACACCAGTCAGAGTAGCTAAGATAAAAAACTCAGGTGTCAGCAGATGCTGGTGAGGATGTGGAGAAAACGGAACACTCCTCCATTGTTGGTGGGATTGCAAGCTGGTTTAACCACCACTCTGGAAATCAGTCTGGAGGTTCTTCAGAAAATTTAACATAGTACGACCTGAGGACACAGCTATATCACTCCTGGGCATATACCCAAATGATGTTCCAACATATAACAAGGACACAGGCTCCACTATGTTCATAGCTGCCTTATTTACAATAGCCAGAAGCTGGAAAGAACCCAGATGCCCTTCAACAGAGGAATGGACAAAGAACATGTGGTATATCCACACGATGGAATACTACTCAACTGTCAAAAATAATGACATGAAATTCAAAGGCAAATGGATGGACCTAGAAAATGTCATCCTGAGGGAGGTAACCCAAGGACAAATAAACACACATGGTATGCACTCACTGATATGTGGATATTATCCCAAAAGCTTGAATTACCCAAGATACTATCCACAGACCACATGAAGCTCAAGAAGAAGGATGACCAAAGTGCATATGCTTCAGTCCTTCTTAAAAGGGGGAAGAAAAATATTCATAGGAGGAGATATGGAGAAAAAGTTTGGAGCAGAGACTGAAGGAATGACCATTCAGAGCCTGGTCCACATGTATATAGCCACCAAATCCAGACAATATTGCTGATGCCAAAAAGTGCATGCTGATAGGAGCCTGATACAGCTGTATCCTGAGAGGCTCTTCCAGACAAATAGAGAGGAGAATGATAGCAGCAAACCATTGAACCTAGAACGGGGTCCCCATTAGAGGAGTTAGAGAAAGGATTAAAAGAACGGAACGGAAGGGGCTTGAAACCCCATAAGAACAACAATATCAACCAAACAGAGCTCCCAGGGATTAAACCACTGCCCAGAGTACACATGGACAGACCCATGGCTCCAGCTTCATAAGTAGGATAGAATGGCCTTGTTGGGCAACAATGGGAGGAGAAACCATTGCTTCTTCCAGGACTGGACGCCCCCCCCCAAGTTTGGAGGAATGTCAAGTTGGATAGGTTAGAAAGGGTCAGTGGGTTGGGGAGGCGGAACACCCTCATAGAACATGGGGGAGGTGGATGGGATAGGGCATTTATGGACAGGAAACCACAAAAGGGGATAACAATTGAAATGTGAATAAAAAAAATCCAATAAAAAATTTCTAAAAGAAAAAGAGGAAAAGGTACCACTTGCTTCAGTGATGTATTCACAGGTAAATGAACCAGGACCCAGTAAATAATCCCACACCTATGATCATGCAATCAATCCTAATTAAACTCAGTGGGACATAAAAATACAAAAAAAAAATTGGAAGAGATACTTGTTGGGAAGAAGTTCAGTATTATATTCTGCTGGAATTTTAATTTCTTGACAGGATTATACATTGCCTTTAATTATCTCACTTCCTTAGAGTACAAAATGTATAATAAATGCCAGTCAAGCTGAAAAAAGAAAGATACAAGAAAGGGGATTTGGAATCTTCCTTGGAAGTGAAGGAAAGCCATCGAAGCCAAGTATTTATCAGGAGTATTCTTGCATTGAGGCTCAGAGAGGTTATTGCACAAAGCTTCGAAAGTGAAATTTGGATTGTATTAGAGACCCTAAGAAATTGGAGATGCCAGAGCCGTGGGATTCCTGAAAACAATGTGTGGAACCAGTCCAAGATAGAAAGCAGTTGTGTTGCAGTAAACAAAGCTGAAAAGAGTTGAAAATCTGAAGCATTGTTTAAATAAGTATGGCCCACATAAGCTCACGTATTTCAATGATAACTTGTCAGGGAGTAGAACTACTTGATGATTAGGAAGTATGGACTTATTGGGGTTGGGCTTACAAGGTTTAGAAGGCTAAACCAGGTCTATTGTCTCTTACCTCCCTCTTGCTCGTGAACCTAGATGTAGAACTGTTAGCTGCATCTCAAGCACCCTATCTGCCTGCATGGTTCAATGGTGATTTTAGATAAAGCCTGTGAGTCTGTCAGCAAGCCTCACCTAAATACTCAGTCATAGAAGTTGCCTTGGACATGATGCCTCTTCACAGAAATAGAACAGTGACTAAGACAACAGGCCCATGTGTGAACATGATTAAAATTCATTGTGTACATTCATGAAATGGTAAAATAATTAAAAAAAAAGAATGAAATATTTGTGATCTCTGGGACAACATTGAAAAAGAAATCTACAATATAAAAATGAAAGGAGAATATTATGGATAGGAAAATCTTTTTTAAGAATATCATAGAGGAATTTTCAACATGGAGAGACAAGGAGTTTCATATGTGTGCGAGAGCAGAAAGTACTAGTAAAAAGCACTAACAAATAATTGAATAAATTAAAAATGTCTTGGACTTAAATCGACATAAAAATGCAATGAAGGTAGTGCAAAGAAGGAGGTACCCTATAGCACCAATTCTGAGATCCTAAATGAATAAATTAATACCTTAGGGCCTTAGGAAAACAAGAACAAGTCAAACACAAAACGAGTAATGGGAAGAAATAACAACAGGGTAGAAATCAGTGAAAAAGAAATGAAGAATAAGAAAAATCATCAATGAAAAAGATACTGTTTTTTTGAAATAAATAAAATTAAAAGATTGACAAACTCAAAGACAAATCAACCAAGACAAAGAGAGATGAGCAAATTAATATGATTGCCGATGAAAAGAGAGCACAACAAATAACAATGAAATTCATCAAATCATACAGATAAACATTGAAAACCCATATTCTACAAAACTTGAAAATTTACAATAAACAGATGAATTCCTAGATGCATATGACCTAACAAAGTTCAATGAAGATGTTATGAATAATATATACATACATATGACAAATTAAATATTAAGGTGTTATTGCTGAAGATACCAGTCTATCTGGACATGATACATAGAACATCAAATTAGGACCTATCTAAAACTTTCATCCTGGTGGCTAGAAGGAAGAGAAATTAAAACTGTCACTGGTCTTACCCAGCTGTGGACCATTCACACTGCAATACTTAAAAGGTACACAAAGTCCAACAGAGGCAGGACCGTTTTGTGGGAAACCAACTGCATCCTAAACAAAATTCAACCCTCTTCCATGAATGTAATAATACATTATGGTTCCGTTACGCTAGTCAAATTTGTGGCTGGGTTGCTTGTAGGCTATAGGACAACCCACTCCGCATAGTTTGCTAAATGGACTTGTAGTTAAACTAAAATTTGGGTATTTATGTTTATATACATAACCGAGGACTTCTTTCTAGAACCTTTTAAATGTAGGATCTGAATGCTGAGACCTGTTGAGTACTCTATCCTAAAGAGAGCGTCAATGCCTTTACTTCAAGGCCCATAAAATATAGTTTAAGAAGGAGAGGAAGTACTGTAGAGTCAGAGTATGACAGGAAGACCATTATACGTCTATCGGTTGTCATACGGGTATTGTAGATACAAACTCATAGCAGCAGTGGCTGTGGGGACAAGAACTGTACAAAAAACACAGGAGTCGAGAAAGATGAGGACAAGCTGGGAAGAAGAGCATCGATGTGGATGATGGAAAGTAAAAAGGTGGTGAGGGGGGATGAGTGTGATTGCAATCCAGTATATTCACATGTGAAGTTGTCAAAAATTACAAAGTAAAATAAAGACATTATTTGCAAAGGAGTTTTGAATAGTAAATTGCATCCTTCTCAATGCACCCTGATGTGACTTTATGTTAAGTGCAACTCAAAAAGACTAGAAAAATGAATATTAATATAAATTTATTTGGTGTCATAAAATTTGTTGATTTAAAAGACACATAAAAATAATAGATACTTTAAAAGTCTGAATTGTTTATCCCCTGATACATTAAAAATGAAAGACAGCAAGCCTCATGTTGTATCTGATTGTGAGAGAAAAACATATTTCTGGTTTAGTTTTCTCAATTTTTCCAAAAAAAATTTCATGAAACTGAAGGTGCAATAGTTTCAAACATAGATCTAACTTAAAATATAAAATCAAAATGTAAAGAGTTTTTAAATAGTTAATTTGGCCCATCAACATGATTACAAACTAAACTATCAAGGACTGATCATCATATATTCTCGAAGTTAATTAATTGAGATGAGCTCTACAGAGGCATATATAATTCTTCCAGGACTAAATTTGAGGACACATTCTACAAAGCTATGTGCCAAAACTACTTTTATAAAGCAACATCCTAATGATTACTGTACTGTTAACAATTGAAACATAATTAATGATACTTTGCAGCATTGAGCACTGGAATATTTTGACTGCTGATCTAGGATCATCACAGTGTGCCATCATATATTTTGAGTTTGAGGAATTTCTCTTTTTTTTATGTTCTGGACTTAAATTCTTTTTTTTATTAACTTGAGTGTTTCTTATTTACATTTCGAGTGTTATTCCCTTTCCTGGTTTCCGGGCAAACATCCCCCTAGTGCCTCCCCCTCCCCTTCTTTATGGGTGTTCCCCTTCCCATCCTCCCCCCATTGCCGCCCTCCCCCCAACAATCACGTTCACTGGGGGTTCAGTCTTAGCAGGACCAAGGGCTTCCCCTTCCACTGGTGACCTTACTAGAATATTCATTGCTACCTATGAGGTAAGAGTCCAGGGTCAGTTCATGTATAGTCTTTAGGTAGTGGCTTAGTCCCTGGAAGCTCTGGTTGCTTGGCATGGTTGTTCATAAGGGGTCTCGAGCTCTTCAAGTTCTTTCTCTGATTCCTTCAACAGGGGTCCTGTTCTCAGTTCAGTGGTTTGCTGCTGGCATTCGCCTCTGTATTTGCTGTATTCTGGCTGTGTCTCTCAGGAGAGATCTACATCTGGCTCCTGTCGGCCTGCACTTCTTTGCTTCATCCATCTTTTCTAATTGGATGGCTGTATGTGTATGGGCCACATGTGGGGCAGGCTCTGAATGGGTGTTCCTTCTGTGTCTGTTTTAATCTTTGCCTCTCTATTCCCGGCCAAGGGTATTCTTGTTCCCCTTTTAGAGAAGGAGTGAAGCATTCACATTTTGATCATCTGTCTTGAGTTTCATGTGTTGGAGGCATCTAGGGTAATTCAAGCATTTGGGCTAATAGCCACTTATCAATGAGTGCATACCATGTGTGTTTTTCTGTGATTGGGTTACCTCACTCAGGATGATATTTTCCAGTTCCAACTATTTGCCTACAAATTTCATAAAGTCATTATTTTTGATAGCTGAGTAATAATCCATTGTGTAGATGTACCACATTTTCTGTATCCATTCCTCTGTTGAAGGGCATCTGGGTTCTTTCCAGCTTCTGGCTATTATAAATAAGGCTGCTATGAACATAGTGGAGCACGTGTCTTTTTTTACATGTTGGGGCATCTTTTGGGTATATGCCCAAGAGAGGTATAGCTGGATCCTCAGGCAGTTCAATGTCCAATTTTCTGAGGAACCTCCAGACTGATTTCCAGAATGGTTGTACCAGTCTGCAATCCCACTAACAATGGAGGAGTGTTCCTCCTTCTCCGCATCCTCGCCAGCATCTGCTGTCACCTGAGTTTTTGATCTTAGCCATTCTCACTGGTGTGAGGTGAAATCTCAGGGTTGTTTTGATTTGCATTTCCCTTATGACTAAAGATGTTGAACATTTCTTTAGGTGTTTCTCAGCCATTCGGCATTCATCAGCTGTGAATTCTTTGTTTAGCTCTGAACCCCATTTTTAATAGGGTTATTTGTCTCCCTGGGGTCTAACTTCTTGAGTTCTTTGTATATTTTGGATATAAGGCCTCTATCTGTTGTAGGATTGGTAAAGATCTTTTCCCAATCTGTTGGTTGCCGTTTTGTCCTAACCACAGTGGCCTTTGCCTTACAGAAGCTTTGCAGTTTTATGAGATCCCATTTGTCGATTCTTGTTCTTAGAGCATAAGCCATTGGTGTTTTCTTCAGGAAATATTTTCCAGTGCCCATGTGTTCCAGATGCTTCCCTAGTTTTTCTTCTATTAGTTTGAGTGTGTCTGGTTTGATGTGGAGGTCCTTGATCCACTTGGACTTAAGCTTTGTACAGGGTGATAAGGATGGATCGATCTGCATTCTTCTACATGTTGACCTCCAGTTTTGCTTGAGTATGTATTTAAAATATATAACTAGAAGAGAAACAGAACTCACCACATAGGCTTGGTGGGCTTTCAGCTAATAACTTTCTTATTACTACTGTAATGTTAATGATTTTAATGATGACTCCAACAGAAAAACCAACAAAGACTTTCTAAATATGTTATGTTTAGTTTAAATAATTTAATCCAGTAATTTAGCTATCAAAATAAAAGGTTTTATGTTGCTGATTCAGTCATTGAGTTATAAACATTATATACAATTCCCCTCCACACACATGGTTTTATAAAAAGTTATCAAAGCAAATGAAATGTTGAGTTTTTTAATTTGAAGACATATCATCAATATATATGACGATAAAACATGCAAACTCTTATAATATTGGTATATAGAAATATCGAAGGCAGGCGGCTTTCAGAAAGACTCTGAACAATGGTATAAACAAATTCTTAAAAGTTGTAATATTGAAATGTTGAAATAGTGACATCTACTTCTAATGTTTTACAACTATTTTATGCTACAGATACATGAACATTGTATTGATTTTTGTAAGTGTGAAAGATGTTGGAGTGAGGGAGTCACCAAGTGTTTTGTTAATTGTCTAGAAAGCCACTGAGGCCAAAAGAGGTGAGTCAAGATCAGATTCTTGCAAGGAGGCCGTGAGAAACCATTCTGAAAAACTCTGGAGGTAATATGTGTTGCAGTGGAAGACCCAGGATGTCTAAAAGCCAACGCCATGGGGTTACCCACTGATGTAACTAGCAGGCACAGACAGACACAGGTTTGGATACCAACTACATCACTAGAGCTTCGGAATTCTAAGATATCACTCAGGTGAAAACCACCAACTAGATTTGAGGCTGTGAGTCTCGTGGGGAGGTTCTGAGAGCAGGGCCATCAGGCTTCACTTTCAACAAATTTTGTCTCCCCTCCCCTTACTGGGGAGCCTCAGACATGCAGTTGGCTTGGGTTTGTTTAGACTTATTTCTTTTCTGTGTATCATTCCTTGATCTCCTCACTTGTTATTCTCTGAAGTACCTTTGAGAATTTCTCCTTATTTCTCTTTCTATACTTAGAATATGGTCTTTTTCTTTCCCTGTCCTAACTCTTCTTTGTCAGGTTACATGCAGGCATATTTCAAGGAATATTTTTAGTGAGTTTATATTTAAATCCACCATTTCTTGCCTTTTGTTTGTCATTATTTATTCTGTTCGTTTTCTGCCTGTTTTAGTTTAAGGCTGTTTTTGTGATTTAATTCTTTTCTCCAGTATCCCTTATTAGCTTCTGCTCTTTTTCTTGTTTTTAAAGCACTACCTTATGGCTTATAAAGTTTTAATTTCTCACTATCTATCTCCAAAAATATATGCAACTTTACATAAAAGAGGTTTATGATAGCATTCTTCCAGCTACTTCCTTCCAAATATTGTGTTTGTATAAATGTTAACAAACATATTATAAAATATTTAAAAAATGCTACTGTTTTTACTAAATATTTTCTTGTAAGTAAATTAAAACTAGAATACAGGGAGCTTTGAATATTCATGTCTAACAGCTTTGAAGCTATTGATTTCTTTGTGTACAGCCAAGCAAATATTTAGTATTCTATTTTTTCTGTGTAAAGAAAAATTTTAACTTTAGATCTATAAATAATAGATACTCTTATTTTTTAAGTTTGTTTACTTAAGATAAGAAACATTGTTTCAATTTTACTCTTCAGATAGTTTCACAGAGCAGGGTTCCACTTTTTGAAACTGTTTTCAGTGTTGCAAAACTTCTCCATTACATTTCTCATAATTTCGATTCTATTATTTTTAAAAACTTCACACAATGCATTTTCTCATAATTTACTTAATAACTCCTTACAGATCTACCCATATCAGCCCTAACACACCACTGCCTCCTAATTTTGTTCTTAATGTGTGACAACTTAATCTTCACGGGTGTGGGACCATTCTCTGGAATGTGGTCAATGTACAAAAATTGTATGATATAATTTGGTATGTTTAATTTTTTAAACTGTATGCACTGTGCTATACTTTGTATGAAGCTACAAAATAGAACAAAACCCATAATAAAAGATAATGAGGTGAAGAGCACCATGATGTTTTGCATAATTTTTACGGAAGGAATAGATAATAAAATCTGTCCTCAACAGAAGAAACCACATTTCCTCAGGATAAGAGCAGAAAAGTTTGTAAAGAAGAAAATACTCCATAGATTCTTTATGAAAGAGGCAAACTGGTTACATTGAGGCAGAGAAGAAAATACCAGAAATATCCTAGTAATAAATATATGTATGTGTACAGAAGTATCTTCTGTGTTATTCTGTTTTATTTAAATATATATGTCAAGTTGAAATTTAGTAAAGATATCATACAAAGTCACCGTGTATGTTCACTAAATAAACTCCCAAGATGCACACACATATTTCTCTTCTTTGATTTTTGAATAAGTTAGCAAATATGAAAAAATACAATTGAGGCTGCATTAACTGTATGTGTTCCACAGATTACTCTATGGATATTAGTTTCATTGTTGCACTCGAACCAGAATGAATCCTTCTTGGGAATATAATGATGAGAACACAGACCACAGCTGAAATGCTGCAGGCTTTTGTGGTGATAAATGAACCTATTATTTGCAACACTAAAAGGAAAAAGTTGACAAGTCATACAGGTTCATCATGTTTTTGCTCAGAAACTATGGTCCATTCATGAAAGCTATATCAGGGACATAGATCAGCTAAAGGGGAAATGTTAGGAGAAACTTTTTTTTCTTACTTAGGCTTTTATTGTTGTAAAGAGACATCATCATGGTCATGGTATGTATCTCTTACCAATACAACAAAACAAAGCAAAAACAAACCAAATCATTTAATTGGGGCTGGCTTATAATTTCAGCGTTTTTTTTAAATTTTTTAAAATTTTTTTATTAGATATATTTCTTTACTTACATTTCAAACGTTATTCCCCTTCCTAGTTTCCTGTCCATAACCCCCCACTCCCTCTCCTCCCCCTCTCCCATATGGGTATTCCCCCTAAACATCCTCCTTATTGCCCCGCCCTCTGCAATGGGGGTCCAACCTTGGCAAGTCCAAGGGCTTCCCTTTCTCCTGGTGCCCCAATAAGCCTATTCTAGGAGAAACTTTTGTATCAAAAGTCTACATGCTAACCAAGAAAAAAATGAAATAAAATCCACACAGGAAATGAAAAGACTCTGGCCAATCATTGAGACATATACCTGAAATCTTAATATTTTGAAAGCTGAAACAGGAGCTTCATGAGTTTGAGGCCAGCTTAAATATGTGGGGGATCCTACTTTAAAAATCAACTAACCAGAGGCAGGACCCTTCAGGTTTCTGCCTGTGCCCAGAGTTGAGAGCCAATAACCAGCAGTGCCTACACACGTGAGAGCAGAGGTAAGACCAACTCTTCTGCTCCAAGCAACCCACCTGCTGGTCTCAGTACAACGAAAGGCAGGAAGAGTCTTGGACAGGATGCTTCCCGTTTCTGCCTGTGCCCAGAGCTGAATGGCTCCCAAAGTCCTCTGTACCCAAATCCTGTGGGAGAGAGAGCTGGACTCTCAGAAGAAGAAAGAACTGACAATCCTGAGAGCTCAGGGGAGACTAACACTTCTGCTCACATTCCTGGCCCAAGAGGAACCAGCCTAGTGCTCTCTGGACCATCTGGGCACAGGGACCTAGGATCAGTCAGGGGCAGGACCCTTCTGGTTTCTTCCTGCTCCCAGAGCTGAAAGCCAATCTCCAGGAGCGCCTACAAATCTGAGAGCAGAGGTAAGACAACTCTTTTACTCTAAGCAACTTGCCTGCTGGCCTCAGGACACACAAAAACAAGAGGAATCTAGGACAGGACAATTCTGGCTTCTGCCTACACCTGGAACTGAACTGCTCCCACAACTCTTTGCACCCAAATCCAGTGTGGGAGAGTGCTGGACTCTCAGAAGTGCTGACAGTCCTGAGAGCTCAAGGGAGACATACATTTTGGCTCATATTCCTGGCCGAAGAGGACCATCCTGGATACAAGAACCTAGGAGCAGTTAGGGGCAGGACCCTTCCAGGTTCTGCCTAAGCCCAGAGTTGAAAGCCAGTAGACAGGATCGCTGACACACCTGAGAGCAGAGGTAAAACCAACTCTTCTGCTCCATGAAACCTGAGTAGAGGCTTCAAGACACACAAGCCCAGGAGCAACTCGCCATTCCCATAACCGGCTAAAAGAAAACAGGTCTATAGGAGTGCTGACACACAAGCTTACAGGAAGGTATAGCCACTGTCAGAGACAGCAAGACAAGCTAACACCAGAGACAACCTGATGGCAAGAGGCAAGCGCAGGAAACTAAGCAACAGAAACCAAGACTACTTGGCATCATCACAGCACAGTTTTCTCAACAAAGCAAATGATGGGTATCCAAACACACTGGAAAAACAAGATTTGGATTTAAAATCACATCTCATGATGATGATTGAGGACTTTAAGAAGGACATAAATAACACTCTTAAATAAATACCTCTTAAAGAGGTAAACAAGTAGAGGCCTTTAAAGGTGAAACACAAAAATACCTTAAAGAATTACAGGAGAACACAATCCAACAAGTGAAGGAATTGAACAAAACAATCCAGATTTTAAAAATGGAAATAGAAACAATAAAGAAGTCACAAATGGAGACAACCCTGGAAATAGAGAACCTAAGAAAGAGATAAGAATCATAGATAACAAACATCACCAACAGAATACAAAAGATAGAAGAAAGAATCTCAGGAGCAGAAGATACCATAGAAGACATTGTCACAACTGTCAAAGTAAATGCAAAATGCAAAAAGCTCCTAACCCAAAACATCCAGGAAATCCAGGACACAACGAGAAGGACAAACCTAAGTATAATAGGTATAGGAGAGAGTGATGACTCCCAACTTAAAGGGCCAATAAATATCTTCAACAAAATTATAGAAGAAAACTTCTCTAATCTAAAGTAAGAGATGCCCATAAACATACAAGTAGGCTACAGAATTCCAAGTAGATTGACCAGAAAAGAAATTCCTCCCTTTACAAAATAGTTAAAACACCAAATGCGCAAAACAAAGAATATTAAGGAGTAAAGGAAAAAGGTCAAGTAAGATATAAAGGCAGATCTATCAGAATTTCACCAGACTTCTCACCAGAAACTATGACATCCTGGGCAAATGTCATACAGACCCAAAGAGAACACAAACACCAACCCAGGCTACTGTATCCAGCATGACCGTCAATTAACATAGGTGGAGAAACCAAGATGTTCCATGACAAAACCAAATTTATACAATATCTTTCTACAAATCCAGCCCTAAAAAGGATAGTAGATGAAAAATTTCAACACAAGGGGGTAAACTACACCCTAGGAAAAGCAAGAAAGTAATTTCCTTGCAAGGGAACCAAAAGGAGAGAGACACACAAACATAATTCCATCTCTACTAAGAAAAATAACAGGAAACAACAAACGCTATGTTTTAATATCTCTTAACATCAATGGAGTCAATTCCCTAATAAAAAGACATAGACTAACAGGCTGGATACATAAATAGGACCTAGCATTTTGCTGCACTCAGGAAACACACCTCAGTCCTAAGACACAAGCTGAAGTAGACACTCTAATATCAAATAAAATCGACTTTCAACCCAAAGTATTCAAACAAAGATACAGAAGGACACTTCACATTCATCAAAGGAAACATCCCCCAAAATGAACTTTCAATTCTGAATATCTGTGCTCCAAATGCAAGGGCACCTACCTTCATAAAGGAAACCTTACTAAAGCTCAAAGCACACATTTCACCTCATGGAAGGAGGAGATTTCAACACCCCACTCTCATCAATGGACAGATCAGGGAAACAGAAATTAAACAGAGACATAGATGGACTAAGAGAATTAATGAACCAAATGGATTTAACAGATATTTATAGAACATTCTATCCTAAAACAAAAGGATATACCTTCTTCAAACCACCTCATGATACTTTGTCCACAATTGATCATATAATAGGTCATAAAACAGGCCTCAACAGATACAGAAGGATAGAAATAATCCCTTGTGTCCTATCAGACCACCACGGGCTAAAGCTGGTCTTCAATAACAATAAGGAAAGAACGCCCACATATACATGGAAGTTGAATAATGCTCCACTCGATGATAACCTAGTCAAGGAAGAAATAAAGAAAGAAATTAAAAACTTCTTAGAATTTAATGAAAATGAAGGTACAACACACCCAAATTATGGAACACAACGAAAGCTGTGCTAAGAGGAAAACTCATAGCGCTGAGTGCCTGCAGAAAGAAATATGAGAGAGCATATATCAGTGGCTTGACAGCACTCCTAAAAGCTCTAGAACAAAAACAAGCAAACACAACCAGGAGTGCATGCTGACAGGAGTCTGATATAGCTCTTTCCTGAGATGCTCAGCCAGAATATGACAGATACAGAGGCGAATGCTAGCAGCAAACCATTGAATCAGGGTCCGTGGTGGAAGAGTCAGACAAAGGATTGAAGGAGTTGAAGGGGTTTGCAACCCCATAAGAACAACAACACCAACCAAACAGAGCTCCCAGGGACTAAACCACTACCCAAAGAGAACACATGGACAGACCCATGGCTCCAGCTGCATATGTAGCAGAGGATGGCCTTGTTGGGCACCAATGGGAGGAGAAGCCCTTGATCCTGCCAATGCTGGATCCCCGAGAGTAGGGGAATGTCAGAGCAGGAAGGTAGAAATGGGTAGTGGTCTGGGAGGGGGAACACCATTATAGTGGAAAGGCAATGGGGATGGGAAAGGGAGCTTATGGAAGGGAAACTGGGAAATGGAATAACCTTTGAAATGCAAATAAAGCTATGCAATAAAGAAAAGAAAAAAAATCCACAGCCAACTAATTAAGACCTTCCCTTTCACTTTATTTCTCATTTCTTCCTGACATATTGTAATAAACAGGTGACTACACATTACAAAGTAAAACTATCCTTAAAATGAAAGCCTAACTTTCAATACTATATCTTATTTCATGTTTAAACATGCCCAATCAAGTCATATATTTAATAAATAAACCCTATCATAGAAACAGTATAAAGTAACAGATTTTGAATGATAACTCCCTTACTGTTTATAGTTTCTATGAGGCCAGTGGCCACTGGTAAGTGTTCCATGCGATTGAAGTAGGTGTAAGTATTGAAGATGCAGATTTTGATTAATTAGCAGGACTCTGACAAAGATTCCATTAGCTGACTGCAGTCTAGATTATTCACTTCCTATATTTTCCAGTACACCTTGTACCTCAAACACTACAAACTACTTTTGAAAGTCCTCAAGCGATTGGAACATTCTAACAATCCCCTGAAAGATAAGAAAATCAATCATAGCTCACATTCCAGAAACACCAGCTGGAAGTAATATCTTTAGTGCATAAAGCTGACTGTGGTAATATTAAAGGATGATCTCCTGTTGTCCAGAAAGATGATTGGAATTTTTCTCAGGCTTTTGAACAATGCTAGCAGTGAAGATTTTCTTACATGAAGGAAAAAAAGAAGACAAGATGTTTTATTTGCGCCTCTCAAGATATCCATTTAAGATAAAATTTCTTCTTCCAGGAAACGCCATTAAGTTATGAGGGCATTCTGATGTTGTTTGTTTGCTTTGGTTTATTAGAAACTTATTTCTTCCATCCACTTTTTGTAAATAAACTAGTACAAGTTGCCTTACTCGGTTGATGGCTACCTTTTCTACTGACATTTATTTATTATCCCTTTTTATATTTTACCTAGTTAGACATTATTTTTTTTAATTTTGTGTATGTGAAAGAATACTAGCTTCTAAAAGTTTCACAGAATATCAAGTGATCCCTGTTCTGGTCATCAACTTAAATGATCTGCTCTCTTCAAATCTAGAAACCATTGTTCTGTCAGTCTACAAAGAAAGAGTGCAGTATGGGATATATACTTTCTCAAAAACAGCTTTCTCTCTCTCTCTCTCTCTCTCTCTCTCTCTCTCTCTCTCTCTCTCTCTCTCTCTCTCCCTCCCTCTCTCCCCATTCCTTTTTCTTTATTTATTTTTCCTTTCTTTTTCTTCTTTTATTTAATCTTTTTTTGAGGAAGAATCTCTTTCTGTAGACTTAGGTGTTCTGGAACTTTCAATGTAAACAAGACTGCCCTGAACTAACAGAGATTCACTGGCCTCTGCCTTCCTAGACCTAGAATTAAAGACATCCACCACCAAGTCTGGATATAAAGTGTACCAACCAATTAGAAGAACATTTTTAATTTTGTAAGAATGGTAGAACTATTCAGCATATCTTTATCTTATGTTTAGATTATTTCGTGTATTCCTAGTATTACTTTATCATAAAATGGCTTCTTTGAAGTTATTACATGCTTTTGAAAATATTGCTTATCAGCAAGGACAAATTTAAATTTTTTCTAGAATATTTCTTTAGACTTTTCAAATTTTAATGCAAAAGAAAGACTGATGAAAGTCCTTTGTTTTATTTTATTATTAATTTTATTTGAAGTGGTTTTTCAGAACATGCTATTAAAACATGCTATTCCTCTCTTTTAAAGATGGTTTCTGAAAATGGCTATGAAGTATAGATTGTTGAAGCATTAGTGAGGTTTTTCTCTTCGCAAAGATGTATACTTTGTGTCATTTGTGTTATATTAAAGAAATTCACATTTTAATAAACTGTGATTTCTCATGATTAAGTCAATATCAGTGAAAATTGTAATACCACCTAAGAAATTCTCTTGTGAAAATATGGCTAAAATTTAATGTTTTCTGAATGGTAGAGCCCAAGGTTCATTTTATTCATGGTAGAAATTCTGGGAGACAAAATTAAAAAATAAAAATAAAAGGTGCCCAAGGTTCCTTTCATTCATGGTAGAAATTCTGGGAGACAATACTAAAAAATAAAAATAAAAGGTAGTCATGGTAGACATTGTACAAATGACTTCGAATCATCTCTGTCGTACACACTGCCTTCTGCCATCAGTATCCACTATTTTCTCTTCCTGTATTGAGTTTCATCATATTCATGTGCATTAGCGAACTTCAGTTCATAACAGTGTTCAAGATAACAAAATTTTCCTCATATTTTAGGTAAAGTAGTCACTGTTTTCCCACTGATTCATCTAAATTATAGTTTCTATACTTTGTGACATTCACTACTAAAAGTAGCTTTGGCTTGTTATATTTATGTACAAGTGACTACCACCTCCAGGATCACTGAGGTATCCTTGATAATTGTGCTCTGTATCTCATGACTTTACAGGCCTGGAAATCACCCAGGCAGGAACTACCTTCCCAACACACGATGAAGACTCAGTCTGGGGAATATTAAAATCCACTGTGTATACATGGATGTCTGTATTGTAGCACTGATGAGAGGTATATACTCTGGTAAACTCACTGTAAGGTAGGAAGCAAAAGAAGGGAAAGTTGATAACCCAGACAAAACTTGTTTAAATAAATTACTATGTTTCTAAACAAATGTTCCTTTCCTGTGTATATCCTGTGAGAACATTAAGATAAAGTCATTTGTAATAGCCAAAATCATTCTACCACTAAGGTACATACTCAGACTGTAAATTATCTTCAATAAAATGGTTTCCATGTAACTACAGCATTTTAAGATTGCTCATATTATCTTTAAACGGTTTCTATAGACAAAAAAGGATAATGAACCCACGATCCCTAATGTTCTATCCATGTGTCCCTGACATTTCCAGATATCATGACCCTTTAGAGTATCTGGAAATGAGCATTTCACTATGACACTGTAGATTGCCGGACAGCCATGTTGTAAGACTGTTCTTGTTGACTATGATTTCATTCACAGTTGAATTTCTACCATATTATAAATAAGTTCAACAATAAAGCCCTAATGCTAAATATTTGCAAACAAGAAAATCCACTCTTTTCTGGGTCAATGTTTTCTCCAGAAAGGACTGGCAGTTTTAGTGCTGGCTTCTGCATCTCACAGATGTGCAAAGAAGCTATCATCTGAACACAGATACAGCACAACCAAGGGGCTAATGAACCAGGATCACTCATGCTAGGTAGGGAGAGGCGCCTCGGGTTAAAATCCAAGTCAAACTAGACCTCACAGAAGCTGGTAATTAACACATTATAAATTTATTTGGAAATAAAATGTCAAAAGTTAGCCAAGAGATGGCATTGTCTCTCAACATTGGTTTTTGATCTGATCCACCAAACATAAAGAAGCAAGACTGCTGCAGTATGACCCCTTTTATTAAATCTTATCTATCAAACATAAAGAAGGAGGTTAACTGCGGTATGATATAGCTACATGTGCCATGATACAACTTACATATCATATGAATGTCAAAAAAAAAAAAAAAAAAGGAAAGTCAAAGTGTGGGTGCCTCAGGCCTAATTGGAGGAGGAACAAAATCATCATGGTAGTTTGAGGGCAGAGGGATCTGGGAGAAAAAAAAGGAGGGGGGGAGGAAAAAGGGAGGCAAGATTAAGGGTGGGAGGAGATGGGCAAGATATACAGAGGGTCAGGAAATTGAGCAGAAGTGAGTAGCAATGGGGAGGGGGGAACTGGGGACAGCCACCAGAGAGTCCCAGATCCCAGAGAAGCAAGAGGCTCCCAGGACTCAATAGGGATGAGATTAGCTGAAATATCCAACAAGTTGAGAGAGACATATCCAAAGGTTAGGCATGTCCCCCGGTTGAAGGATGGAGCCACCTACCCTTCGCAAATTTTAACCCAAAATTGCTCTTGTCTAAAGAAAATGCAGCAACAAGGAGTGGAACGGAGGCAGAGGGAGGGACCATCCAGGGACTGCCCCACCTGGGCGTCCATTCCATGTGCAGCAGTCACCAAACCTAGACATGTGCTGATGCCAGGACGTGCTTGCTGACAGGAACCTGAGTGTATGTTTCCCGAGAGGCTCTGTCAGAGCCTTAAGGTGCAGATGTGGATGCTTGCAGCCAGACATCAGACATAGTACAGGAACCCCAGTAAAGGAGTTGGGGGAAGGACTGAAGGAACTGAAGGTGTTTGCTACCACATGGGAGGAACAACACTATCAACCAACCAGACTCCCCAGAGCTCCCAGGGATTAAACCAACAACCAAATAATACACATGGAGGGATGCATGGCTTCAGCTGTATATGTAGTGGAGGACGGACTTGTCTGGCATCAGTGGGAGGGGAAGTCCTGGGCCCTGTGAAGGCTTGTTGCCACAGTGTAGGGGAATGATAGAGCGATGGGGAGTGTGGGTGGTGAAGCACCTTCCTGGAGGCAGGTAGAGGGGGAATGGCGTGGAGAAGGTTTCTGGGGAGGAATCCGGAAGGGGGGAGGATAATATCTGAAATGTAAATAAACAAAATAACCAATAATTTTTTTCTCCCATGGAAACTAAAGCATCATAGCATCTTCATGTTTAAGCCTTAAGTGGTAAAAATTCAGTATGTCTTGATGTGCATGTCCTAGTGCCAGGGGAATGTTTTGTACAGGACCTATTAACATATATGCCAGAACAATTGTGCAACATGACTGGCCAGCATAATATGACTGCCTCCATAATTTTGTTGAGGAGAGCTGAGCAACCTTTTGGGTTAACTTTAATCACAAATTAAACTTTTTCTAAAAGAAAATATTAGATCAATCAAAAATAATTATTCTATTACTCTATAATTTGATTAAGGCATATTTGAAATTGGAGACAGTGTAACAGAAATTGTTGTAAATGCTTGCTCATCCATATTAGTATTTATGTGATTAAAAACTATTATTTAAGCATGATTAAACCAAAGTTTAGTATTAAAAAAAGACCAAATGTCATGACTATAAATATTAAGAAAGTATTATTGAACTTTACTTTGAAACTTTGCATAAACAAAAGTAACCGTACATGGATGAAAGCACACATAAAAGAAATTAAAGCACACATGTGGATATTTAGGGAGCTAACATGATAAAATTGAGGCTAAATACATCTGTTTTCATAGGTATTGATTTGATCTATTTACATATAAAGTTGTCAT
This sequence comes from Rattus norvegicus, assembly GCF_021556685.1. Classification (NCBI taxonomy): domain Eukaryota; kingdom Metazoa; phylum Chordata; class Mammalia; order Rodentia; family Muridae; genus Rattus; species Rattus norvegicus. The sequence goes on from NC_141547.1 coordinate 92,373,511, forward strand.
TGGTTCCAATAACTAATTTGATGCTATTTATAAGACACATCTAACACAAATATATTGAGAAAAATTATGTTAGAATGCATAAAATTATAAAGTTAGTAAAAATAACTTTATGATATTTGACATAATTCCCAAATCTCCAAATAAGAATTCAGAAACTTAGAGGCTACAAAATTCCTTTAGGTGGCTACTTGTCAGGTTACATAACAGCCATCTCATGACGAAGGCACTACTGAGGCCAGATGCAGAATAAACACAAAAAAATGATGTTCAATTCAATGTACAATAAAGCATGCTAATGATCACTAAAATATAATATGTCCATAAAAACATTTGTTAAAAGAGATCACGTGTGTGAGTGTCTAACCCAAAAGTACTGCATATATTTTTTCTTTAAAGAACACTTCAGCATTGCAGTGTCAGTTTCCATAGAGAAAACATCATTAGTTACAGTAAAGACAAAAATTATAGTATCTTTGGCATAAAATCAGTGACTCATAATAAAACATACACATTTGGAATTTTTATAACTATCCCCAATCAACTCTATTTTAAAAGAAATATAAAATTAAGATATTCAGATTTTCTTCAAATGAAGTAGTGATATACTACATAGTACAGGAGATAAAAACAAGCAGCTGCCCTCCAGCTCTGACAAGGATGCTGCAGCCATGAAATGTCAACAAGGTTGTAGAACATGGCCTGAGTAATTTCAACAACAGCAGTTATCCCAATGCACACAGAAGAAATCACACAGCTCCTTACCTGTGGATGAAAAGCTAGAAGCAGGTAGCAAGTGCTAAGAGAGGGAGAAATGTTTTCCCCTGGGATAAGCTTCTTGATCGGTTTTCCAAAACAAATTAGTCAGCCCTAGAAATATATATGCATTCAATGACCAGTTGTATTTGTATATTTAGTCATTTATATGTATATATAACACACTGATGAAGAGGGAGGAAAATATGGGAAGGACTGGAGAAAGGAAAGGAAGGAGGACATAATTATTTTAATTATATAATGAACCTTTTATGAAGCAACTTTGGAAGGAAATTTGCTGCTATTATTATGTCCTTTTAGGATACAAATGATAAGAGGATAATGTTTGTGTGCTCAAAAGCACAAGAAATGAGAGCGAAAATAGAAGGATCTGGAAGGGAAAGAATATGATCTAAATATATTTGAGAAATATTTTAAATAAAAAAAATTTTAAAAAGCAAGAGGGATGCGATAACTGCAACCGGACAATAATGATGGAGAGAAAATCAACAAACAATTCCTAGTGAGCTGTGTGTTGTTCGAGATGAACCACTGGATTCATGAAGAAAAAATAGAGAGACATAAATCCACAGACCTCACATAATGAACAGGATGTAATTAATCAAACAAGGAAGCTTTTAAAGCAACAGATTCATTTAAAAGCTTCCTTGAAAATAACTTTGCATATTATGATGAAGTAATAACTCTCTGGGAAGTTCTGGCAAGCTTTTCTGATTCTGCCTATAAAAACCTGTCTAGTTAAAAAAGTGAAAAGCTTAATCAAAAATTTCCATAAAAATTTTAAGAAGCCCAGGTATTTTGCATTAGAATTCTTCAAGTCTCTCTCTCTCTCTCTCTCTCTCTCTCTCTCTATATATATATATATATATATATATATATATATATATATATATACATATATATATATAATTTTAATAATGCACTAAAATTGCCAAAGACAAGTACATAAAGGAATTCAATTTGCCAGCAAGCAAGATGAGCATTGATATTCCATTCAATAATCATATCACAAAAGCAACTCTCATCAGTCAATGTTTGAAATAGCGGGTATATTCCTGTTGAAAATACTTCACACAAAATGCAGCACCATGTAAAAATAATGCCATGAAGAAGAGAAATTTCTTCATGAAAAATAAACCTGCCTCATCACAAGGGAAGTACTAACTTAATTAATCATACTCTTTATCGGTCTACTCTACACCCTTGAAAAGGCCTTTAAGCCTTGAATGCTTACTCATGTTTAAAAATCTGAATACAATGGGACTTGAAGGGTAGTTCTATGATGTGATGAATATGTTAATATTCCTCTCAGAGAAGCTTGGAAATCAGTTCCAAGGGTGATGTTAGAGGCTTAACTTTTAAAAACCAGTGAGAGTCACTATAATTTAACATTATTTTAGAAAATTTAGTTGTCACTTCAGATGTGAGGAAATAGAATTATAAGAATTAAAAATTAGACTTAGAGTTTGAAATGTTTCCATTAGTAAAGAATACAAATTTATTGCTGGGGGCGTTGGTGGAGAAAAATCATTAGTAAAATATCATAAATATTTTTAAATTTTTCATTACAAATTTAATAATAAATTTGTGTCACTAATAGACATCTAATGAGGTAAAATGAAGTAATAGAAACCAACCCTTATTTTTGAAATGTTATATAGCATACTAAAATATCTAGGAAGAGGTTCTATGAAGATATGTGCTAATCCTATCCAAAAAAAACACCTAAACATTCTAAGAGGCTGGAGTGAAGAGGAGAGAGGGATGGAAAAGGAGAGATAGATGGGGAGGAAGGAATGGAGAGAAAGAGAGAGAGAGAGAGAGAGAGAGAGAGAGAGAGAGAGAGAGAGAGAGGAGGCAGAGGGAGGGGTAGGGAGAGGGAGAGGGAGGGAGAAGGAAGACCAGAGGAGAGGAGAGGAGAGGAGAGGAGAGGAGAGGAGAGGAGAGGAGAGGAGAGGAGAGGAGAGGAGAGGAGCTGAGAGGAGCGGAGAGGAGAGGAGGGGAGAGGAAAGGAGCGGAGGGGAGAGGAGAGGAGAGCCAGGCACTGAGAAATCTACTATTTGCCATAACAAAATGAGTCTTTTTGGCCCAAGAATTATTCTGAATTATTTTGAAAAAACTGCAGACACTGGAAAGTTTACAAAGCAGAGAAAGGGTTGCTCTTCTTTGAAATCCTCCAGAGCTCCCACCCCTTCCTGTCTGTAAAGAACACATTCCAGTCTTAACTATCTTTCTCTCCTTTGAGCTTCATATAAGACTTTCCTGTGAGCAAACATATTAATACTTTTGTTTGCTATTTTCATGTTAATTTAGCTAGTGAGTTCATTTGGGCAGAATCAATTTGTATGCCTTAGGGGGAACATTTGCCTCTTTTTGTCGTCTAATTAATATCATGTTTATGCTGGCATCATGAAAAACTGAGGAGCTTCCTATTTCTCTACTTTATTTGATCTCTCTCTTTCTCTCTTTTCCCTGTTTCCTTTTTTAAACTTTAACAATTGATTTAATGTGTATTGGTATTTTGCCTGCATGTATGTCTATGAGCAACATTTGTGTCAGGTGACCAAGAAGGACAGAAGAAGAAGACATCATATCCTAGGAACTGGAGTCACAGACGATTGTTAGCTATCACGTGGCTGCTGGGAATCCAGCCAGTGCTTGCAAACACTGAAACATCCCTTCAAGGTCTCTTTCCATAGTAATAAGGTCTCTAAGAAGCCCAAGCTCCTTGGTTTGCCACAGTCTTCCAAATAATTATGAGACTGATGTTACAGATGCATGCCAATAGATTCTCTCCCTCTATGTTGCTCCTCTCCCTCTATTTTGAGTTGATATTATTAGATATCCTTTTGCCTTTTTACTTTCATATATTTCTAATTTGAGTCTCTCTCTCTCTCTCTCTCTCTCTCTCTCTCTCTCTCTCTCCCTATGTGTGTGTGTGCGCGCGCGCGCACGTGTATGTGTGTGAGTGTATATTTTCATGGTTATGTACACATGACTGCAAGTGAATATATGTGCTAAACCTATACAAGAAAATATCTGAATATTCCAAGAGACTAGAGGGAAAAACAGAGGGATAGAGAGGGAGATGAAAAATGAAAGGGAGAGTGATGGAGAATGAGAGAAGGAGAGAAGGAGGGAGGTAGTGAAAGACACAAAGAGAGAAAGGAGAGAGAGAGAGGGAGAGGGAGAGGGAGAGGGAGAGGGAGAGGGAGAGGGAGAGGGGGAGGGGGAGAGGGAGAGGGAGAGGGAGAGAGAAGAGAGCATATGATCACTTGGAATGGGAGCTACAGGGTTGGGGATTTAGCTCAGTGGTAGAGTGCTTGCCTAGCAACCGCAAGGCCCTGGGTTCGGTCCCCAGCTCCGGAAAAAAAAAAGAAAAAAAAAAAGAAAAAAAAATGGAATGGGAGCTACAGATGTTTATGAGCTGACCAATGAGGATGCTAGGCACCAAACACCAAACTCAGGTTCTCCACAAGAACAGCATGGTGATTTGAGTGAGATTGGCAAACATAGATTCCTATGTTTAAACACTTGGTTCTCAGTGGTGGAACTGTTTTGGAAGATAGGGGGTGTGGCCTTGTTGAAAGAAGTGTATCACTGGGAACAAGTTTTGAGATTTTGAATGACTGTGGATATCCCATTTTCCCCCTCTGCCTACTACTTTCAAGTCAACATGTATATCTTTAGCTTTTCCTGCTAACATGTCTTTCTCTTTAAAATGCCATTACCCATTTTGTCTTCTGAAATCATAAGACACAAAATAAGACTCTTTCCTTCATAACTTGCTTTGGTAATGGTGTTTTTCACAGCAACATAAAAGTAACTAAGGCAAACAGCAAATACTCTTAAACGTTGGGCAATCTTTCCAGTCCCTAATACCTGAGTTTTATTATGGAATAATATTGGGCAATAATTTACTAACAATTTGCTATTTCTCTTTCCATTCACTTCTCTTTTCTTTCTTTCTCTCTTCTCTTTCTTTCTTTCTTTCTCTTTCTTTTTTTCTGTTTCTTTCTGTCTTTCTGTCTTCCTGTCTTTCTGTTTCTTTCTGTCTTTCTGTCTCTCTGTCTTTCTTTCTGTCTTTCTTTCTTTCTTTCTTCCTTTTTTTTTTCTTTCACTTTTCTTGCCAGAACATGCCTTACTGTACTGGTTAACTTTTCTTTGTAAACCTCTATTCTCTTTCTTTTAATAGTTGAGATATCTAAGTTTTGTTTTTTTCATTAATAATATCAGGTATTCTAGGTTTCTTTTCCTCCTACTCTAGTACTTTATCACACTTGCTAAAATATTCCAATTGTTAATTTTTTGCCTTGTTTCTATTTTTACACCTTCAGTCTTAAAAATTGTGTTTTTCTCATGCTTACTTTGGCATTAAACTTTTTTCCTAGCTTCTTAAGATAGAAATTTATGTGATTACAAATATGTTATAAATTTATTATATTTTATACTATCACATATTATAAATTTTCCCTTCAAAATTTTGTCTTTGTACATCTCCAAAAAGCATATGAAATATTGTTCATTGCCTTTTTGCTTTTATTGAAGTAGAATTTTCATACAATGTAATCTATCCTGATTTCTCCTATCCCAACTCTTTCTCGATCTATCCTACCCACTCATCTTACATTCGTTCTTCCTATTTCTTTTTTAAAATAAACAGAAAAATATAAATAAGCAAACAAAATTTTTAAAGAAACAAACACCAACAGAAACAAAGGAAAACACCAGAAACACACACAATGAAGAAACTTAAAAATACAAAATCAGAAATAACAATATGCAGGTGAAAAGCCAGTAAGACAAAAATGCCCAAACAAAGCAATGTAAGCCAAAATATCTCTAAAATTTCCAAGTTTCCTTTGTTTTGGTCATTTATTTCCAGGCACGAGGCTTCCCTTAAGTGTGCTTATGTATGTGTTGAGACTTCATTAGAAAAAACTACATTTTCCCTTTAGAGTGTGTATCAATTGACGATAGTTTCTTCCTTAAAGGTAAGACTTTTGTGTTTACTTGCTCATGTCAACACTAGGATCCCATCTTGCTTTAACTTTGCAGGTGCTGTGCATGCAGCCATAGTCTCTATATCCTCCTATATCAAACTTTACCCTGTTGTGACTAAAAGATGCTGTTTCCTTCAAATTACCCACCCTCTCTGGCTTTGTGATCTCTCAGCTTCTTTTATAATCTCTTCTTCCTCACGCACATTTTCTAGGAAGGGAAGCATAACTTTGCCTCTAAATTTCATAGAATGAATTTTGGAATGAGAAATAGATTATCAACAGCAAAAGCAACAAAAACAATAGCAAAAACTTTTATTTATACATGCACATGGAAAATCTCCCAAGAGATTGGGAGATCCCTAAATAGTGACTTAAATTTTGAAAAAGGAAGGAAGAAAGAAAGAAAGGAAGGAAGGAAGGAAGGAAGAAAGAAAGAAAGAAAGAAAGAGAGAAAGAGAGAAAGAAAGAAAGCCACAGGATGGGAGATGATGTAGGGGTTTCCGGTTTACAGGAGTAAGAAAGTTCTGGATGTCTAGACACTGCTGGTTTAAGTTCAAAACACTTTCAGCTGGGAGTCATTTTCTAAAACCCACCTATGCAAACTTGCTACCAGGACAAGAAAACTATAGATCTGTGTGTGTATACTATTGAATACTAGTGTACAAAATATTCAGCAAACCATTAATAGTTAAGGGAAATCGAACTTAAAAAGACTAAAACTCCATGAAAAGGTGAGGACTGGCACAACAATTTAAGGTTTCTCGAAGTTTGAAAATCACTGCATTAAATGAACAAAACAATATTATATCTGAAAACATTGGATACAGTTCTCCACATGTTTACAATAAAATGTTCCAATATCTAAGGATGAGATGAAGATCTTATCTTTCTTTGATGTGATTGCTTCGGGCAGCACAATAAAGTCTTGAAAATTCCCACTACCTAATCCCGGAGTTCCTGAAAACTGAGAATGATACCTGAATGGCAAAAGAATATTGCACAGGTCTGAAGGTTACAGAATCTGACAGGCTGAGATTTTCCTTGGTTGTCTCTTATGGCCCAATGTAATCATATCAAACCTAGAAGCTCAGGACTTTAGTGAATTTTTCCAATACCAGAAATAACCAAGATAGCAACTCCTTACCCAATGCTTCTAGAAAGAAAGATCCAGCTTGCTATTATTAGGCTCTAAAATTCTAACCTAGATAACCTTAAAATAGTATACATTTTTAAGCAGCTAAGTTTGTGTTAATTTGTTATACTACCGTAAGAATATTTTAGCAACCATTGTGGTCCAATTACTTAACCCATGGTTACCTAAAGTGTAAGCAATTCAGAGAGGAGTTCTGAGGTGAGTATTTGGTTAACTGTCCCTGATCTTGCTTGTTTTTCAAGACTGTGTTTCTCTGTGTAGCTTTGGCTGTTCTGGAACTTGCTTTGTAGACTAGGCTAGCCTTAAACTCAGAAATCTAAATGCCTCTACTTCTAGAGTGCTAAGATTAAAGGCATGTGTCACCAGCTTCGGATCTGGATTATCAATCTTACAATGATACGTATTAAGTATAATTAAACAAAGAAGATAAGTAACATATTTATGTAAGAAGGATGATTCCACTCACATAACTACATAACGGCTGGGATTTTTTCCTCTACTAGGATAGGGAAATAAAAAATAATTTGGCAAATAAATTTGGCAAGATTAGGTGAGAATATTCTGAATAGGAAGTGATAGACCAGCAGGGGTGGTAAGAATGTAAGAAAATTGCCTTGAAGTTTATGGAACAGTGATTAAGTTTACAAGCATAAAATTATCTCACCAAAGCATGAAATGTCTTTATGGATTCTGGAAGACAGACCTAAGGAATGATATTGTTAATGTTTTCTGTATTCGATGTTTTTACAGTGGAAGAAAGGAAAAACAAATACCCAGTGATGAAATATTGGTTAGAATGACACAGAGGTAGATGGAATTGAAAGTGTGATTATGAATATGTGAATTTTAAATGTATTTCTAGCTCTGTCTACTAACAGGGTTTTGAGGTAATAATGACTATTTAGTGGGGAGGACAACAAGATTAGGGAGTAAATATTTTTTCATTTTGAAAAATCTGAGGATCTATAAGGAAATACCTGATTGCACATTTCAATTATAAAAATATTTTAAAAATCTTATAGAGTTCATCTACATTATTTCAGCAAATAAGTATAAGGGAATATTTTCATTTGCAGACTAATGAATGCCAATAAATGTAGAGTGATTCAGCGACAGAAAATAATTATATTTCCATATCTTATCTAATATTTGATATGGAATATAATGCAAAGTAAAAATGCCTGGCCAAAAGGAACTCTGGAAATTATAAACATAAATTTCACCAGTGCTAGTAAAAAAAACATAATAAAATACTATAGATGCTTTAAACTGTTAAGGGGAATATTATTAGCACACTTATATTAGGTAAAAAATGTAGAAAATTACAATTTACCAAAACTGAGCCAAAAGAAGCAATATCTGAGAAACAAAGAAATAGAATTTTATTTGTAAATATTCTCCTTAGAAGATTGCAAGTCAGTTTACTACATAAAGAGGAATAAAACCAATATTTAATGAGTTTTTCATGGATAAAACTAAATGGAAACACAACGTAATCTAGAAAGTGGAGCATCATTTTGCTATATAAACCTGACAAGGAATTGTTTAGAATACAAATATACACATTTCAATTATCACTTCAATTGAAAACTGATTCATAATTATAGGGCCAAATTTGTATGAAAATGACACTCTACAAGAACATTAATTTTAATCAGGAAAATAATGTTAACATTTGTTAGTTTAATTTTAAATTTCATGTGGTGCAATGAAAATTCTCTAAGTATGTCAGTAACTGTAGAAATAACACGCGGGTAAAGTGTCTTATCTCTAGACCAAAGCCCTCTAAGATTACCAGGACACTAGAAAAGTGCTTGAAATGTCATGGCAGATGCAAAGAAGAATCCAAGAAGCTATGCTTCTGGTCAAATTATAATCGTACCTTAAGGGCAAAATGCTCATCTACAGGTATGAAACTAAGGGAAATGGATATATTCGTATTAAAATACATGTTCACACGTTGTTACAGCGGGGTTACATACATTAGGCTTATACAGCTCTAATGCCTATTCTGAGCTAAATGCCAGAAATCATTACTGAATTAAAAAGAGCTATATAAAATCTAAAAGAATTCCCTCCCTTTTGTGAGTAGTAGGACTAATGAGATTCGAAGTGGGTAACTTCTTTCTCATTTTTAGAAGTCATAGGCTGTTCTGAGACCAGCGGTTCCTTGTAATTCACACTCATATGAAACCACAGGCAGGAGACAGCAGATAAATTGCATTGCTTTGTATCTCCATGTCCTTCCTGCTGACCACAAACTCAAGTCTTACCAATCGTCTGTGCCTCTGATTCTGCAAACTTAAGACCTGTGTGAAGGCAATGTAATAACAATGACTATCAAACCCATAATGGACATATAGATATCACGGAATGGTGAGAATTAAAATCAGAAAAATACCAAATAATAAAAATGAAGGGACCCAAGGTTTCACCTGCTGCTGAAGGAGGGTTTAGTTTGCATCTCCAGTTGGATCTACTAAAGCTGAATAAGGAGACTGTAGTAATCAATACTATCAATGCTTGAAGGTGCCCTAAGCGAGGGCATTTGTGTGTACTTGGATTCTTTGTGGGAACATCTATGATGTCAGGAAAGAAGAAAACGTTAAAAACAAATGTCCTAGGAAGAAAAACTTCTAAACTAAAAGTACATTCTCAGAAACAATTTTTACAAGAGGCATTGGCTTCTTGTACCGACATGGCTCATTCTGTTCTCATTGCCAATATTTGTTCAAACAAACAAACAACCCCAAAACCTAAGGGATACAAGGCTAAGCAAAGTATTACAAGAATTATTTATAGAAGACCAAGGCATTATAAAAATCCACACACACTGCTCATAAAGATGCATGCAGGCTTCAAGATACTTGAAAGAGCAAAGCAAGTAAGGGGTATGAGTAAATAGAGACTGGGGTTGACAGATGTCGTTACCACCAATTGAGGTGTCTACAGTCTTACAGTGGGTACAGCTGACACCCACTTCATTCTGTTTTCTAGTCCAGCCTGCTGTGATGGGTTCACTTAATATACTCTGCATATTTAATATCACACAGTGATCTTCTTGCCTGCTTCTAGAGATGACTCTTAGATTAACATAGGTTCAGGACTATAAACTTCATACTTTAGCTCACCCTCCACAGATCAGTTATAGAGAAACACAGGAAATACAGATTAGTTTAGATTTATAACAAGACCTCCAGTGTCGACAAACCAAATTCAGCCTCCAGATAGTCTAAATATTTATTTAAGAAAATGTGAAAATTAGTAATGATTTTCAATCACACAGAATCTAGATTTGAGTCTCTGGACATTCTTATGAAGGCTCATGCAGGATAAATTAATGGATGTTGGTTGGCCCACCTGGATATAATTCAGGGCTGAATAAAAAGAAGACACCTCACAGAGCAATAGCTCTCCACACTGTTTCCCGACTGCAGGGGAAATGTGACCAACGTCAGGCTCCTGTTGCTATGCTTTCCCAAACATGGAAAACTGAAATATCTCTTTGAAGTGGAAGCTAAAACAAGCAATTCCTTAAGTTGCTTCTTGCCCTGCATTTTGTCATAGTACGGAGGCAAGCGACTCTCATGGGAAATAGTGTTGAGAAATACTCAAAACATTGAAGTTTCCCAGAATGTTGTGTTCCACTACAGAGTCAACACCGATGTTCCCCTTTTGATCCCAGATTGAGGACAATGACTATTCTTCCTTTCATGATAGTGGGAACCAAGAAAGAGAGGAGGAAGTTCCAATCGCTACCTTGGAGGGACATACAGGGTGTTATTTCTTCATATATAATAGCAGTTGGCTTTCTCATTGCCTTGGGGGAAAGTAGTATATCCTTCCAAATAATAATAAATAAGGAACCTATTCAACAGTGCATTGATGACCAATTGTGATTCATTTGCTGAAATCTTAATAAGGAATCTTTGCTTCTCCAAGCCGAAAACCACTCTCATGGGCTTGCTATACTGATGTGTCCAAAAACAAATAAAAGAAGGCCTGACATTTTGCTTTCTCACTATTACCCAGAAAACTATTAGAGTAGCCCTTAAACTATCAGACACCCATTAAACTAGCTCATGAACAGTGTCCCGGTACTGCTGGGTCCGAGTATAGAGAGGCCAACCCCATTGATGTCTCATAGCTGAATCTGTCACTTCACAGGTGCAGTTGGTTCTATGTGCAAACAAACCCATGAGTGTGTGCATGCGGCACTCTCAGGGCTTAAAACTGTACAACAGATAAATTGCACGTTTTCTCCCTGGTATGTTTAATAAATGAAACTTTTGTTCAGCTTGTAGAAGATTTTACTATAAGAGTTACTTAGATTTCTTCAGTGCTGCTGTGATTTTTGACATTACATCATTTTCTTCATAAGATTATGCTAATTTTACATTAATACAAAAGTAGATTGTTTGAATATGGTACTTTGTATTTTCAGATATTGGTTAAGCCTGCATTATTTGTAGAAGTTTTGGATGTACTTTTTCTGTCATGGGATGTTTAACTCTATTATTATCGCTGCAAAGGCTGCAAAGGCTTTGAGGTTTAAGAACAAATTACCATGTTGTTCCCCTCTCTTCCTCCTCATGAACTGCTGTGAGGGCTGTGTGCGTAAATAAATAAAATGTGTAATTAATTCAAACGCATTTGTGCTGGGGCATGGATTTCAGGCTAACTCTGCTAACAATTAAGGAACAGAGCATGACCAACTCTCATTGCTTATCAATGTAGTGTTAAATAAGATTATGACCACATTGGAATGAAAGAAACTCTCCCAGCATCATGGTCTCTTAGTCACATTGTAAACCATTGAATTATTTTAATGTTTACATAAAACCCACACAAATATTATTACTGAAAAATCTTATATATCTACCCTGTCAAAATATGTATGTCATTTTCTTGATTAAATAATCATGAGAGTATCCCCTTAAATAAGTGCCTTTTATCCAAAGAAAAGTGTTATTTTTCTCTTCTGGAGGAAGCAACATCTATTTATTAGTTAAATGTTTAAATTAAAATTTTTCTAATATAATTTTTGTAGATTTGTAGAATTTTTTGACTATTGATGTACTAATTGTTTTGATGTAAAAGCAAGATATGTAAAAGAAAACTCTTCTAAGATATTGTCATAGGAGACCATTGGAACTGGATAAACCATCAATGACTCTTGATTGGGGAAGCATATTTCTCTGACTTCCAGAATTCCTTTTCTGTTGTTCTTTGTATCAGGTTCAATTCCCCCCCCCTACTTTTGTTATCTATATTCAGTTCATGTGTAGGCAATCATTTGAGTGAGACTTTGTGGGTGTAGCTTCTGACATTCTTAGGGCATACAGTCACATAGTAAACTCTTCCTCTGACTCATCCAATGTTTCTGATGCCTCTTGCACAATGATCCCTGAATTGAGGTGCAGGGGGGTTATATTATAGAATTATAAGTGTATTTATTTTATTTCTGTACATAAGGATATAGTTTTGACAACAATTAATGAAATAATAAGGCACGATTTGAAAGAAGATCAAAGAAAAGTATGAGGTAGTGTTTGAAGAGGGGAAAAGGAAGGTGAGGATGATGTAACTATAATATAATATAAAACTGAAAGAAATATTTTTTTTTATTAACTTGAGTATTTCTTATATACATTTCGAGTGTTATTCCCTTTCCCGGTTTCTGGGCAAACATCCCCCTCCCCCCTCCCCTTCCTTATGGGTGTTCCCCTCCCAACCCTCCCACCATTGCCGCCCTCCCCCCATAGACTAGTTCACTGGGGGTTCAGTCTTAGCAGGACCCAGGGCTTCCCCTTCCACTGGTGCTCTTACTAGGATATTCATTGCTACCTATGGGGATATTTTTTTAATTATTACAAATTTCAGAAATTCATCATATTTTATAAACAGTAAACTCTACATGTGCAAACCTCCATGAATATCACAGAGCAATTGCCTGGGGCACAAACGCTGCATAGGAGAAGGCCAAAGATATGATCACTTCCAAATTCCTTAGGCTGGAACTTGACAGCAGCCAACAGATGTCTAATCCCATGGATTAATGTCATCATTCTTCACATTCGTATATTCTGAGCTTAATTTTATGTGTAAACATGGCTGGACCAGAATGTCCATATATTTAGTTAAATATATTTCTTTGAACCTACATCTGAATAAATTCAATTTAATCAGTAGTCAGAGTAGGGTACATTGCTATCCCAAGCATGTGTAGAAATCAGCCAGTTAGAGTAAAACTTTAATAGAATCAAGAAGTCCATTAGAAGGGAATTGCTCCTGCCTGTCTAGCTCATATTGGATGATGATTTCTCACATTTAAACCAGGGATTATGTCATTGCTTTTCTTGCTCCTCAGGCCTGTTGCTTTGGATGGGAATTTTAGATTGAGAAATCCTGTATCTCCATCTTAAAAACAAGAGATCTCTGCAATTCCCTACTTTCATGTTTATGTAAACTGTTTTCTCTAAGAAAGCTTTATCGGTAGGTGTAGACATATGTGTATGCATAAATGATACATGGGCAACAGAGAGATGATAGGTGAATGATGAATGATAAACATACATATAATCAGTGACATATAGATAAATAATTAATAATAGAATCAATAGGTGATAGACACACAGACTTTATAATAGATAGAAATTTTATAGATAATAGATAGATGCCAAATGATAGATAAATAGATGTTAGAGGCTAAATACATGTGGAAATCAGGTAGCAGGTCCTATTTATTCTGTATTTTTCTCTGGGTAACTCTGACATAGATTTTATTGTCTTAGAATAATACATAATTAGGCAAGCTTTGTCTTCTTGACTTGTCACCTATTTATGCTTTAATTACCAAACACAAAGAAATGTCTTGAATTATACATTACTATTTCATAAAATTGTTTTAAAATAAATATGCAAGGGATACACATATCAACAGATTGACTTTTTCTTTCCTCTTTTTTCATCTCTCTTCCTCCCTTCCACTCTCTGTCCTTCTTTTTCACCATTTCTCCTCTTGTCCTTCTCCTTCCCTCTTTCTCTTCCTCTTCCTCTCTCTCCATCCCTCACATTTCTTATTGAATTACCACTTTTGTAACTGTAGTGTAACACAGGTTTACTGTCATTATGTACAACACATACATAATAGAAACTTAAAAGAAAAAGGAGACACTCAACTGAAGTGGAAACGTAGGGTTTCTTTGGAAAGTCAGTTGCGTCACATGGTGTTTTATTGGAGCAGACACGTGAAGGAGGGTTTTCCTGAAGCAGACACAGGACACAGGTGAAAGGATGTTTTGCTAAAGCAAACACATGAAAAGACACAGGATGTTACGAAGGACCCAACAGAAGGTGGGCAATGCTGGAAGGTATTGGTATGCCTTGTCATTCCTCAATGACCATCATTTATCATCACTTCATAAAAAACAAAACAAAGCAAAACAACCCCCCCAAAAGAAACCAAAATACAAAAATCAAAAACTTCTGGTGGCGTTCTGGCCCCTTCTTGCTGCTTCTGCAGACTTGGGGCAATTGGCAGAGTGAGGCCCACTGATACAAACTCACATGGAGTTTTGCTAAGATAGACTCATGTGGTGTTTTACTAAGGTAAGACGTGGAGAGGTCTTGCTTGCAGGGAGTGTACATAGGACTTAACTGACAGTGATGGCAGACTCACATAGGTAGCTTTGTAACAGTTTCATGGTCTTGTGTCTTCACCTTCACTGCTCTTCACTGTGTGAAGTGAACTTAGAACATTCCTGCTGGTTCTGGTTGCTCCTGCTGACACTTACTAATTTATCAGAGGTCTACCTGTTTCTTCTGAGTTCTACCACCACTGCTGATTCATGTTTGCTATCCAGACATTACTGAACTGGACTCCTGGCATTCTGACAATTAAACATTAAAATCGTTCCAGAGAACTATGTCTAAACAGGTCCACTTCCCCATATCCTAATAACCTTTCTTTTTCACTACCTCCGGTGGATCGAGGGTTAGAAGAAAGGTCAAAATATTTACGAACTCTTATTAAAAGTCTACTCTCAACACTATATTTATGCTTGCAAATAACTGCTTTTCTGAAAATATAAGAGTAACAGTTTAGCGAGAAATAGTATATCTGACACTAGAGTAGAGTAACTGGCATTTATTTTTGGATACATCATGTTTCAACCAAGCGAAACTCAGTGGGAAAAGTACTATGTAGACTCCAGAATATCTAAACTATAAAAGCAATAAATGTGGATGTTAGTGAAGATATACAGCAGTAGGCATTTCTATCTCAAAACAGGAGTAAGGACAGCTACCTTAGGAAGTCATATTCCACTGTTCGTGAAAGTCACCTATATAAAGACCCTGCAAAACAAAACAAGTGGCGGAAAGGAGAGGCATATATACACCAAGGCACAAGGGCAATTTCCTGTAGCAGCATTATTTGTTAGAGTACAAATCAAATGACAATCACCTACCATAGATGGAATAAGAAAGTTGATGCAATTTCATGCCATTTAGCAATTTAAACGTGTTGAAAGTATGAGGCCGAAAGATGGATCCATGGTTAAGTGTGCAGTCTGTTCCCCAACGGATCCAAATTTTGTTTCCAGAACTTCTGTCAGGTTACTGTAGCTTCGGTTTCGGAGGCTTTAATGCATTTGGCCAGTTAGGGAACCCACACATATACACATAATTAAGAGGAAGAGAAATGGGGATGGGATAGGGGCTTGTGCAGGAGAAACTGGGAGTGGTAAAATATTTGAAATGTAAATAAATAAAATAACCAATAAAATTAAATGTAATAAAATAATAAAAATTAAATGTCCCAAACAAAACAAAATAAAATAACATTTGATTTTAAAATAGCAAAAGGTAAAATGCATTATATAGTCTGTTGCTATGATAAAACACTTTAACAAAGGTAAATTATAAAAGAAATCATATATTTAGACCTACAGTTCCAGATATTTAGAGTCTGTTGTGGTGGAGTGACGCTATGGCAACAGAAGAGATTTCACATCCTAAACTATGGTAGATATCACACGGGGAAAGATTCAAGACTTTTGGAACTAAATCTCTTGGGCATATACCCAAAAGATGCCCCAACATATAACAAAGACACATGCTCCACTATGTCCATAGCAGTCTTATTTATAATAGCCAGAAGCTGGAAAGAACCCAGATGCCCTTCAACAGAGGAATGGATACAGAAAATGTGGTAGAGCTACACAATGGAATATTACCTAGCTATCAAAAACAATGACCCTATGAAATTCGTAGGCAAATGGTTGGAACTGGAAAATATCATCCTGAGTGAGGTAACCCAACACAGAAAAACACACATGGGATGCACTCATTGATAAGTGGCTATTAGCCCAAATGCTTGAATTACCCTAGATGCCTAGAACAAATGAAACTCAAGACAGATGATCAAAATGTGAATGCTTCACTCCTTCTTTAAAAGGGGAACAAGAATACCCTTGGCCGGGAATAGAGAGGCAAAGATTAAAACAGACACAGAAGGAACACCAATTCAGAGCCTGCGCCACATGTGGCCCATACATATACAGCCACCCGATTAGACAAGATGGATGAAGCAAAGAAGTGCAGGCCGACAGGAGCCGGATGTAGATCGCTCCTGAGAGACACAGCCAGAATACAGCAAATACAGAGGCGAATGCCAGCAGCAAACCACTGAACTGAGAACAGGACCCCCATTGAAGGAATCAGAGAAAGAACTGGAAGAGCTTGAAGGGGCTCGAGACCCCATATAAACAACAATGCCAAGCAACCAGAGCTTCCAGGGACTAAGCCACTACCCAAAGACTATACATGGACTGACACTGGGCTCCAACCTCATAGGTAGCAATGAATAGCCTAGTAAGATCACCAGTGTAAGGGGAAGCCCTGGGTCCTGCTAAGACTGAACCTCCAGTGAACTAGATTGTTGGGGGAGGGCGGCAATGGGGGGAGGATGGGGAGGGGAACACCCATAAAGAAGGGGAGGGGGAGGCACTAGGGGGATGTTTGCCCGGAAACCGGGAAAGGGAATAACACTCGAAATGTAAATAAGAAATACTCAAGTTAATAAAAAAAAATCAAAGAATACGATACTCCCTAATTTTCCCAATCTGAGGATCATGTATGGAAATGTATGAGCCTATAACCATTTTCATTCAGTAACTAGTCACATGCCTCATAATAGAGAATACAAATTTATTGTTTATATAAACAGCTATTAAATAGAGAAAACACATACATTTTAAAAGTTGAGTTTGGCTATATTCTGACAAGAGAAATAGAGATATGACTTGAAAGGCACAAAAGAGGATTCTGGACACTGGGAGATAATTTCATCAGTGAAGTATTTGTCATACAAGCATGAAAATCTGACGTTGGTCCAGGAGCCCATGTAGAAAGTTGCTTTTGGGCGGGGGAGTACCTAACATTTACCCTTCCTCCTTTGACTTTATTGGGATTATTTACAGAGCATCAATAAGAGTTATTAGCAGAAATGTGAGTGACCTTAAAGATGTTGCCATGGTCAGTCTTCATGGAGCATCTGTAATGGTATCCACAAAGCAGCATAGATGGAGTTCATTCCCATCAGTCCATATAATGATTCCCCTCCCCGAGGCTCAAAATTCTGTGCAATTAAGGAAGAATCACACGAAACTAGATTAGAAGAGTAACTGGATACTCAAATGAGTGTAAAATGACACTCTACCTACTCACTCTATGAAGAAATATCAATAGTCAGTAAGTCCATCTATGGTGATCTTTTGAAAACTAGCACAGCTGATGTTATAAAGGTGATAGTTTTTCTCCTTAGAAGATAGTACATCTAATAGCTTGGAATCCAAGAGATGGAAAAGTAGACACAGCCAGATAACTGGGACTCTCTAGCCAGCTAGCCTAGACTGCTTTATAAAGTTCAGACAAAGACCTTTTATCACAAAAATATAGGTGCATGTCAACCCCACAGGTTGTCTTCTGGCCTCTTTGGACATATGTAAATGTACACATGAAAAATACTCCCGAAGATGTTTCTATCAATTTAATCAATGCAAGGAGAAATCTGAAATCTAGAAACAGTTCATTCTAGACCTAAGGTATGGTACTAGCTGTAACAGCCTATTTCAGTGAAAAGGCAGACAACGCACATACGCTGGAAGTCTCAGCAATCTTTCCTGGAGCCTTCTTCCCAGGGTTCCAGTGGTAGCCAGCCTCCTTTTTTCTGTAGAGACAAGTTTAAGCCTCACTTCTGCAGAGAATAGAATTGAATAGAATTCTTATCAGACTGTACTTTCTAGACACTTGCTTTAATTTTGAGGCATCTTTGTCTAAGTCTTTTGAAAAATCCCCTATCACCCTTTATCAATTGGGATAGTAATTCTAGGTTTAAAATTATATTCGTTCAGAATTTTCAAGGAATAATCACAGTCTAAGTCTCCTACTTTATATATTTGCATGCATTCTCTCTTTTGCCCGTTTCTTCTCTCTCTCTCTCTCTCTCTCTCTCTCTCTCTCTCTCTCTCTGTATGTATGTATGTATGTATGTATGTATGTATGTATCTATCTATCTATCTATCTATCTATCTATCTATCTATCTATCTATCTATCTATCCTGCTTTCTACTTTTCTCTCTTTTTGTCTCCTGTCTTTCTGTCTCTCTCTTTCTCTTTATGCCTCTCTCTCCCCCATCTCTCCCCCGCTCTCATTCACACACACACACACACACACACACACACAAACACACACATACACACACACACACACACACACACACACACACACACCCCTTGGAAAATCTTGACCAATACAACACTCCTATCCAAACCTTCTTTTACTAAGATACTACATGGTCATTTTTTGAGCTGTGAAAAATAATAAGCCAACTTTTGTAACCAGAAAGCTTTTCTTGCTCATACTTGTACCCAGAAACTATAATATAAATCTTGATATACAACCAGAAGTTTCTTGAACACAATATAAAGAAACATTTATTTTGAATAGGTGTTGCCTTTGCCCTATTCTGCCCTCTTTCCCTTCTCTCCTCTCTTTGTTAATCGTTCTGGATAATTGAGGTGGCTGTATCTGGGGACTTGCATGAGACCAAAATTCCCTAAGACAATTTTATCATGTTTCTGTTTCACAATTATAGGTAAAATTTAAAATAATAACTCATCATGTGGTCAGTTATTTTCTTTCTGAGAAATCTGATTATCCTAAATCTCTTGTTGCCAGACCACATTATGTCCAGATAGACTTGTGCAGAACAAAAAAGGTCCTTGGTGGCCTTTTTTGGCTCATTTCTTCCCTTTCTTGCTTGTAATTTTCAAGAATATGTATAAAATATGCTGGGAATCCAAATGCCCTGAGATAAGTTGGCTGGAACATGCTGCCTTCTGTTCTTGTTCCATCCAAAGCACAAGTTCCTGCAATTCATCACCCTGAAGCTCAAATGTCTTCTAATGTATAAAATCCAGACCAGAATACTTCTAAATTCTAGCAGCTGTAGTATGACCCAGCTCAAGACACCATCTACCCATAGATAAGATGCTGAGCCTTGACGGACTGATTAGTCATGAATCTTGCTCTTTTTCTGACTTTTACTGAAATCATTGAATAACAAAATCATTGTCTTTAACCTGTTGTGTGAAGAATCTGCATTTATAGATTCATGTGTGAGGTACAAATTACAAACTGAAGATTGCTGCATGGCAGGCCTACTTCACAACCAGAAAGACTAATTGTATTGAAGCCAGTCATCATTAGTCTCCCTCTGAGTTATATGACAGCAAAGCCTTAGGAACTGTGGGACGCACTCAACAAAGCGTTTCACATCAAGGAAGAAAGTGTTTCCCACAATTCTTTCAAATAATTCCACTGCTTTGAAACTCTGATTGCTTCCTGGAGTGTTTCAGGAATGTCCTAAGTTTACTATCTTGCTTATGCAAGCCCAAGCACTATACCTAAAATTTTGCACACCAAACCACAGAATTCTAAGAAAATATACTGACTTATCTAAATCACTCCTCACACAATTTTACATTGTCCTAATCCTCTTAGAATATCTACCTCCAGTCTGCTAGTTCTCAGCACTTTGAATGACTATTTTCAGGGTCAGTTCCTATTTTGGAAGGCATTATACTTACCTTGGGTAGGAATTTAAATATAACCACGAAAATTAAGATAGTGGTAGAAGTTTGTAACTAGGGTCTTTGCCTTAAAAAATAGAGTGGGAATAATATACAGAGTGCTTGTTCTGATGAAAAGTGGTATCTTGATTTCACAGACTCTTTGGTGACTAGGTGTTCTCATTTGGATAGCAAATAAGAACCAAATGTCCCTTCCATAATCTCATAGTTTACAACTGCCTCTTTCAATAATAACAAAACCAATTCTCAAGCCCTGTGTTTATACTTGGCTCTTACACTTGACAGAATGAAGACTTCTTTTACAAGATGTCATGCAATATTCTGAATTATCAATGTGCGTGATCAGATACCCCAAATTTTTAAATTTTTCAGTACCTTGGGAATGTAGACCATTGGAAGCAGAGGGATGGTTGGGTCTACCTTCTCAGCATTTATGGATGCTATGTGGTACAGTCGCTAGCTCTTATCTAATCATGGGCCACTCCTGACTCTTACCTCTATTGTGTACTACTGTGGCTGGAGATCATATTTAAATATGGGATCTCTCAATGAAAGAATGCCCTAACAGTCTCTTTCCTTTGACTTCTTTTAGTTTGGCTAACAAACTAGTTAGAGATTTGATAAAATGGCTTACAGTGTGCTATGTATGGAAATTTGGGAAAACAAAGGAAACATTTTTGTAGTCATCAATAGGAGGAGAAAATACCAAGGGCTATAAGATCAAGACTAATCCAACTAGACACAATAATCAGGTTCATATCAAGCTGAGAAAATGGCAAAGAATAGTTTGGTGCAGGGAAAGCTAAATAAAGTGACAAAGAGAGAAGTAAATGGGAGGGCCATCATGGAAATCAAATGTAGATTTCTATAGAAACCTGACTTATTTTATGTTTTTCTCTATTCTTCTTATGATCCTGCTTAGATAAACGCAACCCAAGAAGAAAGAATTAAGAAATCTGTTGCTGTACTTATACTTTAGCAGTGAGACACAGACCTGGGTGCAAAAGAGGAATAAATAAGAAAGACCAATGCGATTGATCCAGTTACTTAGTAGCATTGGGACCAGTTGCTACTTTTCCATCTTTACTCAGGACCTTTTATGTTTGCATATCATTATTTCTCAAAATGAGAAGATGACATGCATTTTTGATACAGTTACAGTATATTGTGTTTCCAGGAAGCTTGTAGGAGAAAACCAAATGTTCAGGGTGTACTTGTCTTTGCCTGATTGCATAGATGAGAAAGATATAATTGTGACACTTCTCATCCTAGTTCAAAATGTAATGATAGCCATGTTTCAACCTCTCTCTGCTTGCCCTAGTCTCTTGCATTTCCTCTTGCATTTCTTTAGATTTCTAATTATATAGATATTGGCCTAGTGTCATCCTTCACTTACATTGAAGATTGAAAATTTGAAGTTTTTCTTTTTCTTCTACTTAGAAGTAGTCATGTTTTTCTTTTTAGCATTATTGTGTCTTTATACCTTTATTTATATATACCCTATCTACCCACCAAATGTATTTTTTCCTTGTTGTATCACCTTGTTAATTCCAGGCCATACTTAAATCACAGGCCCTTAATGATATCACCTCCAACTGATGGAAGTTGTCACTTTATTGCAGGAATAAATTATTGATTCTATATACCTAAAAGATAAAAGAATGTGGATAAAGAATATAAGTTCTTGTTGCATCATATTATTTGCTATTTTATATGTTTGGGGCCATTTTTTCATTAGCCCATCAATTTTATAAGTCCACAACTCTTTATTTTTATCAGAGACGGGTAGACCAGATAGCTGCACCATTCATTTATCAGTTAATGTGTTTACCAACTTTGTGTCATTTGTAACAGCATCTATGTGCTTAGTCTGTTTTCCTGACCTCAGGGATAGGCAGTGAGACTTTGGGTATAAAATCTTGGTAGTGCAATGTTGATTATGCAAGTGAAATGAATTCTCTGGTAGAGCTCATTTCTGTTCTAAGTCTCTTTACGCAGGAAACAGTGTAAGTCATGCATATTTTACGTTACCTTAAAGTATAATGTAAATCATGCCCGAAGAATGGTGTAGTCTTTGGATAGAGTTTTTGTTTGTTTGTTTTGGAGGGATTAGTCTCTGTCTTTTATTTATGTTTTATTAATTATCTTGTTTACATTTCAAATATTATCTCCATTCTTGGTCTCCCCTCTGAAAACCCCCATTTCCCATTCCCTTTCCCCTTTGATTCTAAGAGGGTACTCCCCAGACCAACTACCCTCTTCCTCCTTACTCTTCTAGCATCACCCTTTGCTGGGGTAATGATGCTCCACAGGACCAAGAGTCTCCCCTCCTATTAGTGCCAAATAAGGCAGTCCTCTGATACATTTGTATCAGGAACAGTAGACCCATTCCTGTATACTCTAGCTGACAGTTTAGTCCTGAAAGCTTTGTGGGGTATGGTTAATTGCTATTGTTCTTCCAATGTGGTTGCAATTCCCTTCAGCTCCTTCAGTTCTTCTCCTAACTCTTCCATTGGGGTCCCTAGGCTCAGTGCAATGGTTGGCTGTAAGTATCTGCATCTGTCTTAGTCAGATGCTAGCAGAGCCTCTCAGAGGACAGCTATACCAGCAAGCATTTCTTGGCATTAGAAATAGTGTTGGGGTTTGACATCTGTGGATGGGATGGATCTATGTGTGGAAGTTTCTAGATGGCCTTTCCTTCAGCCTCTGCTCCAAATTTTGTTCCTGTGTTTCCTTTAGGAAGAGATATTTCTGGTTAAAATTTTTGAGATGGGACTCTCTTCTCTGCCCTGTTCCAGGGATAGCCGCATCTTCCCGTGCAGTGCCAGCCTAGCCTCATAGACAAGATGGTGAAGGTCAATGTGAATGGATTTGGCCGTATTGGGCACCTGGTTAACAGGGTTGCTTTCTCTTCTGCATCTGGCAAAGTGGAGATTGTTGCCATCAATGACCCCTTCATTGACCTCCACTACATGGTCTACATGTTCCAGTATGGCTCTACCCATGGCAAGTTCAACAGCACAGTCAAGGCTGAGAATGGGAAGCTTGTCATCAACGGGAAGTCCATCACCATTTTCCAGGAGTGAGATCCCGCTAACATCAAATGGGGTGACGCTGGTGCTGAGTATGTCGTGGAGTCTACTGGCATCTTCACCACCATAGAGAAGGCTGGGGCTCATTTGAAGGGTGGGGCCAAAAGGATCATCATCTCCACCCCTTTAGCCAATGCTCCCATGTTTGTGATGGGTGTGAACCACGAGAAATATGACAACTCCCTCAAAATTGTCAGCACTGCATCCTGCACCACTAACTGTTTAGACTCCCTGGCCAAGGTCATCCATGACAACTTTGGCATCATGGAAGGGCTCATGACCACAGTCCATGCCATCACTGCCACTCAGAAAACTGTGGATGGCCCCTCTGGAAAGCTGTGGTGTGGTGGCCATGGGGCAGCCCAGAACATCATCCCTTCATCCACTGGTGCTGCCAAAGCTGTGGGCAAGGTCATCCCAGAGCTGAACGGGAAACTCACTGGCATGGCCTTCCGTGGTCCTACCCCTAATGTATCCGTTGTGGATCTGACATGCCGCCTGAAGAAACCTGCCAAGTATGATGACATCAAGAAGGTGGTGAAGCGGGGCTGGGGATTTAGCTCAGTGGTAGAGCGCTTACCTAGGAAGCGCAAGGCCCTGGGTTCAGTCCCCAGCTCCGAAAAAAGAACCAAAAAAAAAAAAAAAAGAAGGTGGTGAAGCAGGCATCCTGGGCTACACTGAGGACCAGGGTGTCTCCTGCGACTTCATGAGCAACTCCTACTCTGCCACATTTGATGCTGGGGCTGGCATTGTTCTCAATGACAATTTTGTAAAGCTCATTTCCTGGTATGAAAATGAATATGGCTACAGAAACAGGGTGGTGGCCTACATGACCTCCAAGGAGTAAGAAACCCTGGACCACCCACCCCAGCCCAGCAAGAATAATGAGAGCAAGAGAGAGGCCCTCAGATTTTGAGGAGTCGCCATCCCAGCTCGGCTCCCAACAGTGAGCATCTCCCAAACAATTCCATCCCAGACCCCATAATAACAGGAGGGGCCTAGGGAACCCTCCCTTCTCTCTTCAATACCATCAATAAAGTTCGCTGCACCCACCTCAAAAAAAATTTTTTTTTTTGAGATGGGTAGATGGCCCGATTCTTCAACTGATAGCTTTGGCTATCTATGGGAGGTGATCATTTCAGGTTCTATCTCTCCACTGTTAGGTATTACTGCTAATGTCATCCCTTTGGGTCCTAGGAGCCTCTTGTATCCCCGGCATCTTGGACTTTCTAGTAGTTTCCTCCGTTCCCCACCCACACTGATACATCTGCTCTCTGAACTTCTCTCTTATCTTTTCCCATACCTGATCATGACCCCCTTTTCCTTCCTCCTTCACTCTTTGGGGTATCCACTGTGACTGTACACAAATACAAACTTAGTTATATATATATATAAATATATATATATATATATATAAATAGAGAAATAGATAGATATAGATATAGATATAGATATAGATATATAGCTTATTGTTTCTTAACTGGGGCATTGATCATGACATAGGAGTTTACATTTTCTTGTAAATACATAATGGGAGTGCCAGTGAAATACAAACATTAAAACATTATTTTCAGCACATCTAAGTATGAATACTAAGTATTACCCACTAATGCTTCTTTTTATTAGATGTTTTATTTATTTCAAATGTTATCCCCTTTCCTGCTTTCCCCTCTGAAAACCCCCTATCCCATCCCTCCCCTTGTGTCTGTGAGGGTGCTCCCCTGCTCACTCACCTCCTCCCAACTCCCTGCCCTCGCATGCCTCTACACTGGAGCATCAAGCCTTCAGAGGACCAAGGGCCCTACTGGAGGAATTAGAGAAAAGACTGGAGGAGCTGAAGGGGTTTGCAACACCATAGGAAGAAGAACAATATCAACCAACCAGACCCGGAGAAATCTCAGGGACTAAACCACCAACCAAAGAGTACACATAGAGCAAACCATGGCTCCAGCCTCATATGTACCACTAATGCTTCTTGGTTGAATGCAGTACAGAACAAATCAGTTACTCAACTTGAGGATATGAACAGCACTGCGACTTTTCAAAAAGACCTATCTTTTCAAAAGATAGGTATCGTTGTATGTTTGCTTTTGTTTTTGTTTTCTGGAGTCTTTCCCTTTTACTCTCTTTTAGTTTGGGTTTTGAAATCTAGCATCTTAGGTATAAAGGAGATGATAATTAATGCATTCTAAAAATGATTTTGCGTATGGATTAGTGACGACTGCTAACTACTAATGATATACATCTCAGTAAAAAGAGTTCTCGCTTCTAATTTCCCATATACATTATTTATCTATATCATTATTGTGTATATGAGTCATTTATAGTTTGTTTTCCTATTGATAAATAGCAGATAGAGAAAATTCAGTGTGCAATGTAGTAATAATTTTCTTTCTCAAAAGACCTCCAAAAGTTTTTTCTTTTAAAAAACACAATAATTATTGGTTTACAGATTTCAAGAAAAATGACTATTATGAACCAATTTTATATTCTCTCTTGGAAAGAGGATGAGGTTCTTAAATTCACGGAGTTCCTGAAAGTACCAATATTTACACAGGACCCCTCCCCCATGCTGGAAGATTATGGAGTCAGTAACCTCACATCAGCACATCAAGATACACATGGAGATACTTCAGCCAGCCAAGCTGTCAGGAAAATGTTTTTCTACCTCTATAAACGGCAGTGTGTTGTTCAGAGAGTGGCAAAGCAGCCTCCATGAGTCACCACCCATGCTAGTGTGGACATTTTCATGCTTCACCTGTCTTTGAATCATCCATGTTGCAATAACAAACTCTGATAACTTCACTAGTCTCCTGATGTGGACTTGGGTATAGTAATTGCTTTGACATTGATCTATCATTGGTTTCATATCTGAATCGAGTAGCTATTTGTTTGTATCATGTTCTGGAAAATTTTTCACATAATGATTAAAATTATTTAGAATATGTCATATATTTTCTTATACTATTTACTTAACTGGTAACAATTTCAGATATTTACCTTTCATAGAACATTCTGGA
Source organism: Rattus norvegicus (assembly GCF_021556685.1). NCBI lineage: Eukaryota > Metazoa > Chordata > Mammalia > Rodentia > Muridae > Rattus > Rattus norvegicus. The sequence goes on from NC_141547.1 coordinate 92,399,711, forward strand.
TATCCCCTGGCTTTCTTCCATTCAACACTAGGTTTCTTTCTAAAAATAAAATCTTTCATTTTCTTTGTCTCTACCACTCAACATATCTTCTGAAGATGTTATGGCTTCCTTCCTCTGAATCTTGCATGATACCTTTGAGTAAGATGAAAGCTAGTCCTCAGGGAGGGAATATCAGTTCAGGGGCCTCTCTAGGTCCCTTTATTTACCTATGGATTTCATGATTTCATTTCTTTATGTAGGTGTATAGTATCTACAAAACTACGGCATCTATGAAACACAAAAACAACACGGGATGATAACACTGACTAAGGACACAGTGATATGTATATTCTGGTAAAAACAAATAAATCTTAAACTGGACTTATGATATGCTCATAAAGAGAAAAATATACCTGGTACTTGAAACCTAACCGATAACCTATGGCCAGGAAAGTTCTGTGTCTGGAAGGAGAACTCACATATTAGTGTATTCCTTATCCATCATCAAGAAAATTTCTATTATGACAGTCAATGGAAGCCATGATAGAAAACCACACCAAATAAAATGAAGGTTTATGGAACCCAGTCTCACAGATTAAATCTACCACATTAACACCTGTGCCTAAGGCTCAAAGATCATTTTAGAATGAGGTGTAGTATAACGTTCAGAGGGCTAAGGATTTTCTGTGAGACTGTGTCACCTAGGAATGCCAGAAGCTATCCCAGAAAACTCTCAACAACACACACCTCTAACATGAGCTGAAGAAGTGAACAACAATGGGCATGATAGTGGGAGCAGGGAAAAGACCATTCAAGACCTTAACCCTATACAGAGAAATACATGCCACTAAAGAATACTGAGGAGGAGAAATCGTCTTCCCAAAGAGAAAGAATATCAATTGTTTATCCAATACCAAATGGACAGCCCTGAAAACATACATAAAAGGAAACTGAGTTAGTATATATATATATATATATATATATATACACACACACACACACACACACACACACACACACACACACACACACACGTGTGTGTGTTATTCACATAGCCATATGTAATAGTTAACAACAACCAAAACAAAAGGCCATGCACTTGATAGATAAATTGCAGGGGTAGTGTTTGAGAATTTAGAGAGGGGGAAAGGGAAGAAAAATAATATATTTATAGTTTTATTATAATATGAAAAAATCTATTGAATTAAGGGGTTCTGCCCAATAGCAAACATCTGACCCCCTTAAAATACTACTTTTATGGACAAGAATATTGTTTAGCCTTCAAAGACTGTTACTATCTTCATTGAAAGTGATTTTAAAAAAATTGGTGTTATCTTATTGCTCATACCAACACTTGTGGATGATGAATGGTTTACACAAAAATTACAATGATAGAGGAACAGCCTAACAAAAAGAGTATATTCTCCATTAAGAAATGAAACATGTCTTCCTCTTCCAACCAACTTCCTAGGAGATGTTTTCCCCTATACATATTTGACTCATAAGAGGAATGCCCATGACAAAAGAAGTGATGGTAAAACTGTGAGACTCCTAGAGTGTGCTACATAGATGACAATGAATGTAGTATTCTAATATACCCATCAATATTTTAGCTGTGACTCAGTCTATGAAGGCTTAGTTAACTAAACTTATAAAGGTCTTTCTCCCTTAGGAAAGCTATAAATTCCTCATACACTATCACTTTTACATAGTCTCTAGATATCCATTATTCATGTGGGATCAGTAGAATATTCATTATTAAAATGTGTGTTCAAATATCATAAATAATCTTCTGAAACATGTATAAATTCATAACCCATGGTAAATTTAGACATTTTGAGTTTGTTGCTTCAATGATATATGCTAGGTAACATAATGCAGCCACAACAATATCTTGTAATTGTATAATTCATCTTCTAGACATTGTAAAGAAAAGAAGACTGATTCAAGAATATGTTGGAAAATTGGTATATCACTTAACTGGGCTGAGTATATTAGAATATACTGCCATTTTGCTCAGAAGACTAATTCAGAATTTCTGAGCATCAGGGAGCAGGAAAACAAAGGGATTTTCATAACTGTGAAGGAATACACTAATGAACATAGCTTCAGAACAGTTTTATCCTCAGAAAATATTTGCTTCTAGACACAGTTTATTATTCTTTTCTTTAAAAAATATAAAGTAAAAAAAACATTGATATTGAGACAAATGATGAAGTATTAGTTTGGTAAATATGAGAGCTAGCATGTGAACACTGTGCAAGTTACACATAAAACAATTTGAATGAATTATCATAACTTACAACCAATAGCGAAACTTAGTAACATTTAACATATACCTACAATTCTATATATTCACTATCAAAATCGTGAGTGCAAAGGATGTAAATCTAGAGATTAATAACATTTTATACATTTAATCTTCTTTGACAAGTTAATTCTATTAGGAATATTATATAACATTTGAGTTGTGCATTTATATAAATTTACATATTTATTCTTTGTAACTACCTCTATGCAGGCATGTGCATAAGACAGAGAGACTTTGCTGATAAATATATGCCTAAGTCCATTTCTTTCAATTATTGAAAGCAAATTCTGAACATTCTGATGACTCTGTAGTAAATAAAATTTTTCCTCAAATCAAAAAAATCTAGGGTAAGTTCATAATAATTTCATATATATATACATATATATGTCTGTGTGTGTGCACGCGTTTGTGTGTGTGTGTGTGTGTGTCAGAGAGAGAGAGAGACAGACAGAGAGAGAGAGAGAGGGAGAGAGAGAGAGAGAGAGAGAGAGAGAGAGAGAGAGAGAGAGAGAGAGAAATGCATGACAATTTCTGGATCATGTAGGAAGTTAACTGTAGGATACTTTTATCTCACAACACATTGAGTAGGAAGCACATGCCCCAAGGAAACCTTGGAATGCCATATTAAGATGCGGTGTAGCCCGGGCAAGTGTACCTTCTCAGGATCAGTAACTTCTCTTCTGGAAAGTGGAAATGAAGAGAATCAGTAATGAGTCAAATGGATATTTGCTACTGAAGTATTATTCTAAATCTTTCAGCATCTCACACATTCAACCCTAACAAAAGGTTGCATTGATCCTATTTCCTAAACAAAGATGTTTTCGTGCTTTTCAATCATCGCTGTTTTTAAGCAACTCTAGCGTTCTGTGGAGTAGCAGCTGACACTAGAATCTATATTCAGATGTGCAGACGGCCATAACTCTTCTATGTGTTCATGCTTCGTGCCTGAAATAAGAGTGTGCAGAGCCACGGTACAGAAAAACCACTACACTAAACTTCTGAGAAACCGAACTTGGAGTCATGGAGCTCACTGCTTCAAATGAAGGACATGATCATTTAGTAAACGGTGGGCATCATGTGCTCAGAGACCTGTGTACATTCTGACTTTGAGAAAATAAAGTCTTCAGAGCACTTGAAGAGTCTGGCAGCGTTGATTACAAATGAGGTCTTTAAACAGTGATGCTCAGAGTGCCCCGCTGAGTGGAAATGGAGGCCATGGTCAGGGCTGAAGTGTTCAAATCTGCTAAGATTAATGGGAGTGAATTACCATTTTGCTCCAAAGGAATGTTTGGACATCAGTGAAAAATGAGTCTAAACAAACCAAGTATCCACAGTCTTTTAACATTGTATTAAACATTTAAATTGTGTAAAATCTTTCTAGACCTCAGAATTACTTTGTGTCGTGTATTTATTGTGCTATGTATACAACCACCACAAAATAATTTTTGTTGAGGCCTGGAATTGCTCAAAACTTTTTTAAGCGGATAATGAGTGATTTCTTCATAGTTACTAACAAACATTAAATAATGAGAAATAATAAAAATAGAGGAAGGAAATCAAAGATGCAACAGTGCCAGCCACTGGTTTGTTCATTGACAGATTCCCTCAAATTTACTGTTTTTCCAAAGAAAAATATGGTAGAAGAATCATTGGCTTCACTTGTCAAATAAATGTTTAAGGTTCAAAAATGAAGCCATTGTTGTTAAGCAAGCAGTGAGTTTTGATAGAAAAAAAAGAGTTTGTCTCAGAAAACGAAGATCACAATAATTCTGAAGACTTCTTTCAGTAAGAACTTGTTTAAATACCTTGACCTTATGTGTATGGATAGTGTGATTTAAATGAGAATGACCCCTATAGGCTCATATATTTGGATTCTTCATCTATAATTGGTGGGTCTGTTTGGACAGATCAGGAAAAGGTATGTGGCTTGTTTTGAAAGCTCATGTCTTTCTCAGTTTTTTCTCTCCCTCTCCCTCTCCTTCTCCTTTTCCCTCTCCTGTTTCCCACTCTGTTGTTGGCTCCAAATTTAACTTTAATCTCTCAGATACTCATTCCTCTAGCACTATGCCTACCTGAATGCTAAGATTATCTCCACATAAAGAGAACCTCCTGAACCCCAAATTAAAGTCCTTTATAAGTTAACTTGTTTGTGGTGCATTGTTACGCAGTAGAGAAAAAGCTAAGACACACCCATAATCATTTGCTTGTTACCACGAGTTTTATTTCTTAAAACATAATGTAAAATATCAGAAATACACATAAGATGAGCTTCAGGATATTTATATATTCACAAAAGATAATTTCATTAGCTGCATTCAAAGTCATATCAATAGGATAAGAATACATGAGATTCAATGCACACACACAAACAAAGGGAAAACAATGGGTTAAAGTGTAATTGTGTCAGTTGTCCTTGAATGTCTCCAAGCCTGTGTTTCAATAAGGCGAGCACAATCTAAATAATGGTGGTCAACATTCTTCTGGAAGGTATTTATTGCCCGTTGAATCAAAGGCACAGTTTTATGCTGGGAGGAGAGGACCCTTAAGAAGAAGGATCATAATAGATAGGACAAGGGATTTATCCCAGCTTGCACTTGCCTGTTAATATGAATTACTTCAGATCCACTGGTCCATCTCTTTGCTAAGTTACCACCATGGTGGAAAATATGAGCCTCCAGTATCATCGAAGTTTTTTTTCTCTTCTCAGGTCATATAAGAATGGCTAAGGGGATATTCAATCAATTGGAAGAACTGTTCTCACATAGGATGGTCCTAGTTTCCCAGTCAGTCTGTGAGGGATGGGCACATGAATGGCCCACAGCAAGTTGATGGCCCTGGTGCAGTTGGAAACCATTCATTTCAAAACATTTAGAAATGGTGTTTTCCAGACCATGAAATGATACCCTGGGGTTCCCAATTCTTCTGCTACAGCTCACTTACCTTGCTTTCTCATCTACCATGGCGGCACTGAAGCACATTTTATCACACCCATGACCAGAGCCAAAGTGCTTTACAAACATCACTTAGGTTTTCATCCTTTTCAATGTCTTGTTGTAGGGGGAAAAATACTATGTCTTCCATCCATTTCACAAAACATTTTAAACATTGCAGACAGCTACTCTCTCTACTGTCATGCTGTTCTTTCACATTTCAAAAATGTTTCAAAAATAGAAAATAATTTTAAACAGAAAATACTAATTGACTAATCATTTAAGGGAGATATATTATGATAATATGCTACTGGAAGAAAATAGGACTCAGATCTAAAATTGAGTCTTAGCTACATACACCACCCACGTGAACATGCAGAATTGCTGAAAATTGATTTGTTTTCCTATGTAACAAGTGGCCACGTGCTATGAGTGCATCATACCGACATATTTGCTGGCCATGTCTTTGGATATATGTTCACTTTTGATTCTCTGTTTTGCTTGGTAATAATTAAATTGAATATATTTTCTTTCTATAAAACACTGCTTAGATACAAATAACTTTTTCTGCGTTCCATTTGTCCAATGACGCTAAGCAAAATTGGTCCATGTAAAGTACCTAACGTGCCTTCAAATTGCAAGATAAAGCAGTCCTTCTGGGATTAAAATTTATACATTTTAATTAAAGCTAAACATATTAGCATGATTATTCTACAATATACTCTGAGTTTCTGAACAACTAACCAAGAAATGATGAAAAGGAAAGCAAGATATGCTTAATGCAAATTGGTGCAAACAAGAGAAGGTGTTATTTGTAATACCGATAAAGTAACGACTTAAATGGCTATTCCTTGACATCCATTTGACAGGCCAATACAAAGATGACGGACTCATGAGTACTGGTCTCTCATAGCTGAGATTAATAAGGTTTATGTGATCTCACGTGTCAAATGCATGTCTAAAAGTATACATGAAATCTTATACTAGATAATATGCTTATCACAAATGTCAAAGTACTTGAAGAAAATTTTACAAAAGGAGTAGATTTTGATGATTCCATCTTTTCCTTTGAATTTAATGATTATACCGTTCAAATACTAAAATGATGCAAGTCTGGCTGTCTCAACTGTCTGAACCTAGTTTTATCACAATTGTAACATTGGCATCAGAGGTTAGATACTCCCAAATCGGTTCAAATAAAAATGGAATGCATTTGGAATTTAATATTTCATTGAAGCTTACTGCTGTTATTTAAGGAGTAAACTGAACATAAAAGTACAGGAGAGAAAATTTTTGCTCATTTTTTTTTAAAATGTACAAAAGTAACTTAAACTGATCATAGACAATGAAGAAAGACAAAACTGTGAAACTTGTAGAGAAAAACATAGAGTAAATACTCTTATCTATGCACATAAGGATGAGCTTTCTGAAAAGGATTCCAATAGCAAAGGAAGATGTGTTAAAATTTGGTATTGGGATTGCACACAAACACACACACACACACACACACACACACACACACACACACACACACACATACACACACACAAAAGAAAAAGGCAAAACACATGACAAAAGATGCAACTAATTAACTCTTTGAAGAATCAGTTAATTACGTGATAAAAGAAAATATTTGCCACCTAAAAATATGTAAGTATTCACAATGCATACATAGCTATCAAATCTAAAACACACACACATATGCATATATATATTTATATGATATAATCTGTTATAAATATGGAAGGGAAATTTTGGAGAGTGTATAATGGACAAGGTAAAGTAATGAGGGGGTCATGTATGAGCAAAGTTTAATTACAAATATGCATGGAAATGTCATAATGAACACACTTCATTATATATTAACTAAAAATATTGAAAGAAGCATCAATAAAGAAACTGAACTTGTGCTATTTATGGCACCTTATCTTACTTTTTACAAGCTGCTAGTTTTTTCGATTTAGAGGAATGTAAACTCTCTCCATAGATTTTTGAGGTCATTCTGCATGTTTCTTATTCTCTGAGCCATTATTGTGACATCACAGTCCAGGGCCCTGGAACACAGAGATTCAGCCATGACTTATGATCCGGTGCTAAATATACTGGGATATATTTTCAGATATAGGTATACATTTTTTCAGAAAAAATACATTCAAAGAAAGTACTATTCTATATTTCCTCTCTGCTGAAATGTATAAGAAAAAGGCAGCACTTTAAATCCTGCCCCCAGGCTAATGCTGCTGTGGATGTTGGAGCCCATCTTTAACTCTCAGAGGGGTAGTATAAATTCATGCAAATTGGAATTTATACTGGAAGCAGCGTGATACTTTCCTGAAACTGCACAAGCCAAGCTCGATTTGGAGACAATGAAACAGAGAGTACAGCAGACCACCGTCCACTGTGCTTTTATTAACTTTCTATTTTCAGCCTCAGAGAGCTTGTCAGTAATGCCTGCATCTCAGTTGACTTCTCTGCCCCATCCTGCCTGATATTTGCAAGTCACTGAATGTGGTATTTTACTTCATCAACGTATACACTTCGGAGAGACACTTGAATGTGAACATCTCAAGTCTATGACCCTGGCTCTTGAGTACGCACAGACTAATATAACCAAAGTTTCTATGCTGAACTGGAAGGCAGATCTTGACAGATCATGGGCATATAATGAAAGTCATCATTTATGTTCATGAACTATAAAGCTTCCGTTCTCTATAGCAGAAAATGATACTGGAATGACTTCTCCATTTCCATCTATGGAAATTATTGGGAAGAATGATGAGAAGGAATTTGATTAAGTAATTCACAGCCTCAGTCCCATTTACCCCTGCTTATTATTTGGTGGGTCAGCTCAACACTTTCAGAAATCAGGCATCTTATGTCAAACGGGCTGCGTATTTGACACATTCAATTTTTTGAAGTAATACACTCAGGCCTTTGAGTGGTTATCACAGGATGTTCAAATTGGGATGTTTTTTCTTTCATAGGCCGGGGCCAATATTCCATTAGGAAACCATGAGCAAGCTGAAAAAATATATGAAGAAAACTTACAATTCATTACTATGTATTGGTCTTTCCTTTAGTCTAAGAATTTAAGATGGGTGAAATGTTTTAGCACTAGATGGTATATAATATGTACTAATCAAATCAACAGGAAAAAATTGTTAAGCTCAATGGACATGGAAAACTATTTGATAAAATAAAACACATAATCATAATTTTAAAAGGCAAATAATAAAAATCTCATATTGTTTGCTTTCCCCAAAAGACAGTGCAAGTATAGTAAAGGAAGACACCATTGAAACTTTCGTGTTTCCCTTCACAAACATCAGTCTAGACACCATTGTGTCCAAATCTAAGGAGATCATTGGGCCTTTATGATCAGTGAGAGCTTCTGTGCACAGAAGCAAATGATTGCTAGCTGCTTAGTGCCTCCAGCCTGTGTTAAATTCTGTGGTCTCAATTCAACTAGGTCAGCACAGGCACCCTACCCCTATCCCAAGACACACCTTCTGCCTTTCCTTCCCTCTCTAGCTCCATATTCAGCTTTCTCACTCTCATATTGGGGGCTATCCTATTTCTAATTTCATGTTCAAAGAAAAGGAGAGATAGATTCAGACAGCCCCACTTGTGGGTGGGGAAGAGAGGAACGAATATCAGTCAATTACAAACTAAATGAAAACCTGAAATGCAAACAAACCTTTGAGTAAAATTATGAAACTTTGCTTTTCAAGTGAAAGCATATTCTCTTAAAATTGGCTTAGAAATTGGCTTAGGAAATTACTTCTCATCCTGTGGGTAGCAATCCCTTTGGGTATCACATATCAGATATTCTCCATATGTGATATTTACAACAAGATTCACACGAGTAGCTAAATTGCAGTTATAGAAGAAGTAGCTACAAAATAATTTTATGGTTGGGGGCCACAACAACATGACAAATTGCATTCAAGGATCATAGCATCAGGAAGGCTGAGAACCACTTCTTTAGAGTTTAAGAGTTGATCTGCTCTTCCAGGGTACCCATGTTCTGTTCACAGCATCAACTCAGGGCAACTCATAGCTCCTTAGATCCCCAGATACAGTGGATCTGCTGCCCTCTTCTGGGGGTCTTGGTCTCTTGCCCTCACACATATGCAGTTATACATATAAATCTTTTTTTTTAATGCCTTAGAAAAGCTTTGGGCACTGGGAATGTGGCAAAGTGGTAGCATATCTGCCTGGAGTGCACAAGGCCCTGGGGTCTAGCTTCAGATACTACAGAAAGAGAAAATGGTCTTTTTAGGACAGCCGTTTCCTCAGCTATGTGGGATACTGAGCTTGGCCTCTATCTGAAGTGTCCTCAGTGCCTGGATATCAAGAAAGGTAAATCACAGAGGAGACAAAGTCTCTCAGGAAAATCTGGTGCCTTGTCTTTGTTTCAGGCGGTTATGGGATGTTCTGTGCTCTCCTTCCAGCTTTAAGAAAGAGTAGTAAGTCAGGTGGTCCCTGAGCATCTATTGACAGGATTTATCTATTGACAGCTTACTATCCACAAAAGACTATGGCTACAGAGCTATGCACAGTGCAGGCAAAGCTTACAACTCACGAGCTAATAAGGAATGAATTGCTTCTTTCTTGGGTTCACACACCTGCTCAATGGCTTTACTTTAAGATTTACATTTCTACACTCAATGGACATGATGCATGCTCCTTAACCTCTGCTAAATTCTCCACTTAAATGACCCAGAAGCTTGAGCATTAACTCGGCTTAGAATCTCTTTGGATTAAAAACTCAGTGAAACCCGGACTTCCCTGACTGTTTGTGGAATAAGTGAGTACGTAAGTTTGAAGCTGTGCTTGGAGTTAATTATATATAATGAGTTTCAACTCAGTTAACTTTTGGTCTCACTTTTCTTACTGGTGAAAAAGGTAAGGGAGAATGTGTCTCTCATAGCTACTGTTTCTGGAATAGAAGATAATGAAGCAAAATGTTTCTGGGGCCATTAAGCACTCAATAAGTGGCAATTTCTTTGCTATTTTTCATCTTGTGGGTATTTTTCTGTGGTTACTTTTTGAAAAGCTTCCTTCTTGGTATCTTTTGGATTCTTTCCTATTTTAGCTGGGAAAAAAATTAAAAACTAACAATAGATTTACAGAGGTTTAGACATAGTACATGTTTATTTACTTTTGATTTAATTATCCAGGTCATTTAGTATTACGTGACATATTCTGAGGAGTTATGTGCAAGTGCCTATTAGTCCCAGAAGGGGCATCAAAGATGGACCACAGCAAACGGACAAAACAGTTATAGAAAAGGTCCATCCCAGCATGGACTCTGCCTCATAAAAGATCTTCTGTTCAATAGATCCTGCCACAACTTGCAGGGAGCTCAGCCAGTGCAAGATGCTTTTTTAATCTCTGGCAATTGTATACTTAACTGCTTTGGTAACCTTGGGAGGGTCCTTGCGAAGGAGTCTCCTGAACCCTCCGAATTTCATGTAATTCCTGGTTCATGTAAACTTCCTTCCTCCCTTTAGGAGGGAACATCGATTTGGAGGAAACAGCTAGAGTTTTTTGTGTTGCATATATATGGTATTCGGAAAGCTAAAGATGACTCCCCCAAGCCAAGGTCATCAAGTGGATTCCAGATCTAGTATCATTATTACAGTGGGCAAGAAGGGAACATACAGCAAAGATGGGACATGGGAAATAACATTTTCCTTTATTCCCAGCAACTTGAATCCTCTTCAGGCAAGCAGATTCGAATGTGTGGTCCTGACATAATTCTTTGGGAAGCCAAACAGGAAGGTTTGAAATAAATGTCACATTTAAGAAAATCCAACACCCCCCACCCCAGAGTTCCCAGGGACTAAACCACAAACCAAAGAGTACATGTACAGGGACCCATGGGTCCAGCCACATATGTAGCAGAGGATGGCCTTGTTGGACATAAATGGGAAGAAAACCCTTGGTCTTGAGAAGGCTCGATGCTCCAGTGGAGGGGAATGCCAGGGAAGGAAGGCGAGAATGAGTAGGTGGGGGAGCAGGGGAAGGGAGGGGGAGTAAGGGTTTCCAGAGGGGGGAACTGGAAAAGGGGATAACGATAACACATGAAATGTAAATAAATAAAATGTCTAATCAAAAAGAGAAAATCCACAATGGATAAACTTCCTTCAATATGATGCTAGGTTCCTAACCCGTTATTAGTGATAAGTTCCCCTCAAGTTCTATACTGAAATATATTGCCAAACACTGTTTTTTGTTTGTTTGCTAAAATACACTTGGCAAATTTGCTCCTCATTTAAATCTGCCAAATTAATTATTTTGTCCATTTATAAAACCTAAAACTTTTAAATATTAGGTTATAATTTTGTGACTATGTTGAGGAAGGGTTATATACACCAGCAGAGGTGTAGAATTCCCCGTGGAACTGGAATTAAAGCATTTGTAAACTGACCCAAGTGGTTGCTGGAAACTGAACTGAATCTTCTACCAGAACAACATGTGCTACAAACTGCCAAGCCATCTCTTCAATTTCAACCCCTAAATCTTGAACTCTGCATTTGTCTCTAGACATGTAGAACCATGTTCCTGTGTAGAGCTGATGTCTCATTAGTCTGTTAACATCTGGTTTTGTGGTAGATCTGCTCTTATGATCATAGTGTCTGCTTGTATCTTAATGTTGGTGTCGTCGTCAATTTCCTTCCTATGCTGAAAATCCATTCTATATGTGAGAGTATTCAGTAGTCAGATATTTGGTAGGTTAGCATGCTGTTACATGCTTTCATACACAGGGTTCATCAGTTTATACATGAGGCCTGAGAAGCCTGGCATCCTCTTCCACTATGGAAGGACTCACACAGCAAATGCAATCAGAAATGGTTTCTGCTCTGAGTTGATCTTCAATTTTTCCAGCTTCAATACTTCTGAGAAATAAACTTCATTCAACTGTAAGCCTTGATGCATATGGTATTTTGTGATGCACCCTAAATCAAGGACAATATGATCTAAGGCATAGTTGATACTGTTCAAAATGAATAAGTGAAGAAACCTAATTTCTTCCCATTCCAAACAATTTCTCCATATCCTGTGTCTCTGGTTCTTCAACTTATGGTTTCTTCCTAAGTTTACTTCTATTTCAGATTTTTAGGGGAACACAATAGAAAGCACCCATGCTAACCAAACTGTAATACCAATCTCTGATCCTTTAAGTGATATTCCAAGTTCAGGTAGGGCCTTTTGCATTTATATAATACTTGGAAATCTCTTAAATGTTGAAATTTAAAATGTGAAATTCACATACTATCTAGAGAAACTTCAAGAAATATAGCAGTAATTTCCTGTTTCTAGCTATTTTGGTTTTGAGCTACATTCTTTATATGTACTCTAGTATAAAAATACTAGGGAGTAAAGAAAAATGGTAGAAGGTGGGGAAGGCTAAGTCACTATCAGCAAGTAGGTCTTGCTTGGAAACTCAGCCCATATTTGTCTGCTTAAATTCTTAGCATGCCCAATGTTTAGCTTCGTGAATAAGGGATATTCAATGCTAAAAGTATGCTTTAAGGACCTTGTATGAAATAATGTGATAGAAATTGTGGACTCTTTTGAGTGTTTAACTAAACCTCCCAATTTTTCCTAAATTAAGTTTTATCCCCAAAACATTCAGACATGTTTCCCATGATGTATATTTAAATCTTTCACTTTTACATGTATAGTTTCATTTATATATATATATATATATATGATAATTGATTTGTATATGTAAATTTTCCTCCTAATAAATGTAGAAAAGAGTACACACACGTATGTGCCTTTTTGTGTATTTGAGCTATATATTCTCCATGTGACCTGTAATATTATCTTCTGCTATAGATTTCACAAATGATTCCTGAATGTTGTAGATTGAATGAAAATGGCCCTAATAGGATCATATATTTGAGTACTTGGTCCCTATTTTGGAGAACTGTTTGGGAAGGATTAGGAGATGTGACACTGGTAGTTGGCTCTACTTGTACCCTTCCCACTGTTCCTCTCTCTCTGCTCCACGGTTGTGTCTTAAATTTAAAAAGTCCTTTCTCTTTCTCTCCATTTCCCTCCAAATTATTTCCTCCTTCCCACTCTCTGTCTCTTCCCTCCTCTCTTCTCTCTCTCTCTCTCTCTCTCTCTCTCTCTCTCTCTCACACACACACACACACACACACACACACAGACAGATGCACACGGATACACACACCATTTCAGCACATTAAATACTCAATAATAAAGCACACTGTATATAATATAAAACCAGCCAGCATGTTATGAAGTGTCATATTTTCCCCAGGAACATGGAAAATGAGAGGAAAGCATTCAAGGTCTACTGAGTTCTTTAGTTGTTTTTAAATTATTAAAGAAAAAATCTTATTACAGTGTGAGGGTGCAGTTCGGATCACAGTAAGAGAACCAGCAGTTACATGCAAAGGAAAGACGCCCTGTGAAGGAAAGCAGAAATCCAGGCATCCCTTCATAGTCTGACTCATGACACTTGGATCAGACCACCAGAAAAAGTTAAGGGAAGATGGAGAATATTATTATCTTTTAATTTCACTCTTCCTATTGAACATGTTTAGTAAAATATTCAAACGCTTAATGCCCATGTATTTCTGTTTGGATTTGTAGCTTAAAATTCTTATTAATAGTTCAATTACATATGGACATTTTCTTTAAATTTTGATTTGTTTCATGAGACAAGATTTTGCTATGTGGCCTATTCAGGTTTTGAGCTTCTCATATTCTCCTTCAAACTACTGAATGCTGGGATAGAAGCTATATCTAACCATGCTGTATGGGCCTTGTGTATCTTTATACCTAATATCAATCCATTGCTGAAGGTCTGAGAGCAACGTCTTTGTGTGGAGACAAACTGTAGCCTCTGCAACCAGTACACCTGCTCTACACACTTTGAAGCTACCTAGACTCTTTCTTTGAATAAATCTCTTCAAATATTTATTTTCTTCTGATTCTTCTTTTCTACTTGACTCTGACTTATGCAAGTCCCATAGCAGAAATGCAAAAAGGCAAAAAGGCAAAAAGGCAGAAAGGCATTGCCCTGGAAGATGCGATATCAAAAGGTTTATTTATTTTTTTCTGTTCTGTGATGAAACAATGGCCTTAGAGAGAGTCTCATGAGATGAAAAACCTGTATCTGAATAACTGGGCAAAGCAATTCCAGTAACCAAGTTGAGTTATTATTCAGAATCTCACTTGGTCCAATATTCTTCAGATTTCACACACATTTGACACTTAAGGACTTTTAAAGCTTTGCTTTCTGATTTAAATCTTCTAGACTGCACTCCTGGAATCTGCATTTCCCACAAAGAGGTTTGAGATGTGGAAACTGCAAGCCTGTGACACACACTTCAAGCACTAAAAATTTTAGGAAAAAAATGGATAGGCTAAGGAAGTACCCAGGATTCTCTCTCAGGACCATGTCTTTGGGCGTGGCAAGTGATAAATGAAGGAAGGTGGAAGTAGGTGTCTTTCTCTCTGCTTGAAAGTTTCTAGTTCAATCCCCTCCCTGGAAGGTTTATTCTCCCCTACTAGTTCTTTGTTCTGCCTATAGTCACCCAGGCAAAGGGACAAGTATGGTGGGACCCAGGATTTAAAGACTCTTTATGCTACTTCTCTAAGAAGCCCTGAGACTCAGCCTTATGATGCCTCCGTCTACTAAGCTTTCCCTAAATAATGGCTTCCTTCAGGAAAAAAAATATACACACTGGTTCTTCCACAGCCCACACCTACCAGAAAAGCTCAGGCAGTGTGCCTGCAGACCTTGTCTGCTCTTTCTGTTCCTTCAGCAATCCCAAACACTCAGGTTCTTCCCTAGTGCTACAACAGAACATTTATAGCCTGCCTCCCTTTCCTCCATGACTCCTGAGAATCCCACAGACTGTCATTCCTTCTTGAACATTCCTCCCCACTGTCACTGTGTCTCCAACACCAGCAGGCATCCACTGTGGACATAAGTGAGAAGGCCAGTAACACAGGTTACACAGCCATAATAACTCTGAAAAATCCAGAAAGGAAACAAACCAAAGAACAAAACACCCACCAAAGAAAGACCAGCCCTGAAATCTGCACATACATCAATAATTACTCCAAACCTACATGCCTAATTGGGGCAAATTAAATGAATGTTAAAAGATATTTTATGTATTGGTTGGCAATCATAATCAACAAGTACCTGCTCTATTTCTCAGAGAGGTTTTAAAGTGTAAAAAATACAGAACCTGTTTAATAACTAGACATGATATAGACAATATTATGTAACAAATACCTCAAGCTGATTCAGGAAAAATTCTGCTCCAAGAAATGGCAAAGTGAGTTGCTTTTAAAGATTTTTTCCTGCTGAAAACAATTAGATGAAAACATAGATGAATTATGTATTCCTACTTTCTAAGAAAGGGAGAAATAAAGTCTCCCTGTCCAGGTTATGTGGAAGGATCTGATCTATGTCTCTTCTTCAGTGTCTGTTTTTGAAACAATGGTTTAGACAGAATGGGTACTCAGAAACTTGTTCAAGCTCTCAGGAATCCTAAGATCCATGTTAGGGAAATACATATTAGGGGAAATACCAATGTAGCTTCCTAAGTGAGAAGCTCACTGTGAAATATGTCAGGGAGAGAAACATAATAACGAGAATGCTGTTCTGTTTTTTTTTGGGGGGGGCATCTGATAAGGTTGCCTCAAATTAAATAAAAAGTAATATAAAAGGTGTTGGTACCTGTTCATAACTATGAAGGATTTTTACTTTTTCTGAAAATAACTGACAGATCTGTCAAACAGAAAAAACAACAACAAAAATGGCAAATATAATTGATCCAACTGTTGCAAATAGAGCCCAAATCAAAAGTTTCAGAATGACTCCCAAGTATCCCTTTAGCTTATACTACAATCAATCAAAATCAATCATCTACCTGACAGCCATAAAGCAAGCACAGCTAATCTGGCACACGCTATCGAAAGCAAACTATATACAATTTTCAAAAGCTCTGTAGAATATTATCTTTTTTTATTAATGCATCTTTTACATACTAAGAACATATTAAGAGAGGAAAGCAAGCTTTTATTTCCTTCCTTCCTTCCTTTCTTTCTTCTTTCCTTCTTTTGGAAATGAAGATAGCAGGCAAATGTACAAAAATATGTAAACAGCTAGAAAATACTACATCATAAAAAGACATGAATAGATATATACAAGTAGTGACATGATACTATTAAATTTATATTTTAAATCAAACATTAAGGTACTAAAATGTATTCATAATTAAACCTTAGACTAGAATAAAAGCGTTTATGTAGTTATGTTTGTCTCAGTACTGTCCTTAACATGTGCTCTGTATCTGATGGGTGCTAAGGTGTTCAAGACTAAAACCATCATCAAATTTATTTTTGCACCAAAAGTTTTATGAGTCCCTATTTTCTTCTTCCTGTTCTCCTTTCCTTTCTTCCTTCCTCTCTTCCTCTCTTCCTTTCATTGTACAGTTAGCCTTAAACTCAGAATTTACTAGACCAGACTAGTTTCAAACTGACTGAGATCTACCTGCTTCTGCCTCCTAGTTCTGGAATTAAAGACCTGTACCATCACTTTCAGAGAACTATTTTCCTTCTTGAATTAGAATCATTTGCAACAAAGAGAGCATCAATATTGGCATAACACAAAAAGCACAGCACTAAAACTTAAGTTAGAGCACTAGATTGTTTTCAGAGTCATACAGAGTCTATTTTGAATCTAGTTGTGACAACATTATTATCACAGATATATGGACATATTTTCTCTACAAAGCATTGACTTCTACTGTGGCAGGATGAAAGTCTGGCATCTTCGTCTTCATTTTACATCTGTCTCTTTACTTTGGGACAGTTGCTACCACTGTGCTTGTTTGCGCACGCGCGCGCGCGCACACACACACACACACACGCACACACACACTCTCATGTCAATTACTCAAGAAACTTTTGGTAAAATATAATGATACCTAATCTGTGTTATCTCCCTTTCAGGTTGGAGGAACAATGGTAAGGGGAACCAAGAAATCTTTGTATTATTTTTTTCTTGGAAATTTTATGTACTTGCATTTCAAATGTTATTCCCTTTCCCCTCTCTTCAGTAGCCGCTCTCCTCTCCCCTTGCTTCTATGAAGATGCTCCCATTCTCACCCACCCCTCCATCCTCAATGCCCTAGAACTACCCTACAATGAGGAAACAAGCCTTCACAGGACCAAGGTCTTTTCCTCCTATTGATGCTGTACAATGCCCTCTGCTATGTATGTGGCTAGAGTCATGGGTCGCTCCATGTGTAGTTATAGGTTGATGGTTTAGTCCTTGGGAGCTCTGGTGGAGTTTGGTTGGTTGATATTGTTTGTTCTTCTCACGTGTCTCAAACTCCTTCAGCTCCTTCAGTCTTTTCTCTAACTCCTCGATTGGGGTCCCCTTGTTCAGCTTCAATGGTTAGCTTCAACCATCCTCATCTGATGGAGGACTAATATCTAATATATACAAAGAACTCAAGAAGTTAGACTTTAGAGAATCAAATAATCCTCTTAAAAATGGAGTACAGAGCTAAACAAAGAAATCTCACCTGAGGAATATCAAATGGGTGAGAAGCACCTAAAGAAATGTTCAACATTCTTAGTCATCAGGGAAATACAAATCAAAAGAATCCTGAGATTCCACCTCACACCAGTCAGAATGGCTAAGGTAAAAAACTCTAGTGACAGTAGATGCTGGTGAGAATGTGGAAAAATTGGAACACTCCTCCATTGTTGGTGGAATTGAAAGCCGTATTAATTTTTAAATAATTATCTGTGGCAAAACCTCTAGGGTAGTTACAACACTACACCATTGTCCTAAACCTATTGTCACCTTGGATTAAAATACAGCAGGTCCTCTTGTATAGATCCCCTTTCAAATATGGGCAGCTGTCTATGGTTGTGAGACTAAATCTTGAAGCAGGACTAACTCCTTTGTGGAAAGCAGATTACTCACCTCAAGAAAGAGGGGCTCCTCAAGTAACCCCGTAGAATCAGAACTGTGACAGTAACAGGCAACCCATACCTTGACCAGTGTTGCAGTCACACATATTTTTTGACTCCCTAGTCATTTTCTCTATTTAAAACAAAGCTCACCTCAATGTATTTTAACAGGCTGGAAGTTACTGGACTGCTGTATTTACTCCTCTACCCAATTTCCCCCATTGAATAAAACATTTTCTCTATACGTTTTTTTAACCACTAAATCCCTCTTTATCAATGTTTTGGGGCTGGTGGAAATGCCTAATTATCTGGGATTTCTAGAGCTGAGCTTAGCTGTAAATTTCTGGTAATATAAATTTATGTGCTTAAAAAGGACACAATTTCTAACTTTTCTCATACTATTTTTAATATTGATAGAAGAAATATCAAGGCAGTTACTGAAGAACTAATTTTGTTTTATACTGCCTTAAAAGGCTTGATAGGTGGAATACTCTTCTGAATAGTTTTCTACTATGCTAACCCTGGGTCACCCACTTTAAAATATGTAATACTCTTTCCATTTTTGTTGAGGTGGGTCAAGCCACTGGCCTTTTCACTGTTTCCATTTATGTGATTGTCCAAGGTTACATCTTAACTTAGCAAGACAATATAGCCATTACTCCAAAGTCCACATAATACTATGAGGTATTCCCTGACACGTTTGCCTTACAAAACATTAAAATGCATTACTTTCCCTGAGGTTCTCCTATTGTGAGGGAGCCTGATTCCAATTGGATGTATTTAAAAGATTATAGAACACTATTTCCTAGCTTCAAATAAGACATTTACGGGAAAATCATATCACATCAGGGGGAAAAACCCTCTCAAGACAATACCAAACATTATCCCCTGCGTGACTTTAGTCTGTGGGACAATGTCTCCTTATATGTCCTTATATGACCTTATCCTTAGGCTCTTCCTGCATAAATGAACAGGTAATACCCATTGATCACTGACAATATAAGATCTTGCAATGTGAACTTATGGAATGAAGCCAGTGAACAAAGACCTCTGAGGCCAAAATGTGCTATTTTGGTCCATTCTTTTGGTCAGTTTGTTGTCAGGTGTGATGGATTGAATGTGCTTGGTGTGGCCCAGAGAGTGGACTATTATGAGGTGTGTTCTTGTTAGAGGAAGTGTAACTGTGGGAGTGGACTCTGAGATCCTCCTTCTAGCTGCCTGAAAACAATCTGCTCCTGGTTTCCATTGAATGAAGATGTAGAACCATCATCTCCTCCAGTAACTTTCCTGCCTGGAAGCTTGTCTGCCTTGATGATAATGGACTGAAACTCTGAACATGTACGTTGCCACAGTTTTCCTTTATAAGGGTTGCCTTGGTCATGGTGATTTTTTGAAGCATGGGAAACACTAAGACACCATATGAAAATGCTTACCTTTATTATTAGAGACAAAGCAAGGGAGTATTTTTCAATGAAACTATGATTTTTTACTTATGAAATAACAGGTAAATATTGACCTAACTGTCACCAGAATTAGGATGTTAATCCGTAAAGAGTGGACAGATAAGAGAAGAGTGAAAGACATAATCACAGCTCAGATAGCATAGGGTGGATGCAAGGGGGAAGAAACTGCTGAGAACTAAGTAGAAGGTTTTTATTTTTTCCCTCTTGATAAGGATAATCAAAGTTGAATCAAATTATAAGTATCAGCCTCAGAATTAGATTATAACATAAGTAATGCCTCACACTTTGCTCTTACTATCATAATTATGACCCCAAAAAACTGTCAAAAATCATATTAAACTGGTACTAAATGCTTAATTATAATAGATTAACAGGCAACCTTTCAAATCATACCCAATTCCGAAATACTGTCATTGATTCTATTGTATTTTTGGAGGTTAAGTTTGCTGTGTCCATAGCTTGCAGTTAAAGTTAGCAATGCAATCCTAAGAATGTTTTATTGACACATCTAAAATAACATTTTCATTATTCAGAAACCTGAAACCAAACAAGGAAAAGAATTTTTTTTTACAGAACTGAAATCTTCACACATTTCCTATGTGCCCTTTAACAAGTTCTAGTTCTAAAAACTAACCCAAGTAAAATGAAAAAGAAACAGGATAAAAAGAAAATAAATGGGGCTGGGGATTTAGCTCAGTGGTAGAGCGCTTACCTAGGAAGCGCAAGGCCCTGGGTTCGGTCCCCAGCTCCGAAAAAAAAAAAAAAGAATAAATGGGATTTAGAAAGTGAAAATCAATTAACAGTTTCTTGTTGCACACACACTCACATGGACACATATACGGATGAGGAGGTTCTGGAACTTGTTTGCATTTAAGAAATGAACAATGGCAAAGTAGAAAGGTTTGGAATAAGGTGAAATAATTGT
This sequence comes from Rattus norvegicus, assembly GCF_021556685.1. NCBI lineage: Eukaryota > Metazoa > Chordata > Mammalia > Rodentia > Muridae > Rattus > Rattus norvegicus. The sequence goes on from NC_141547.1 coordinate 92,420,309, forward strand.
CATCTCTATAACGACTAATTTGGCAAGTTTATTCACAGAAAAATATGGTGATACCTGGTTATCAACATAGTTATTTTTTAATTATTTTATTATATTTGTTTGTTTATTTATGTTATGAATGTATGTAGGCATGGGTGTATGCTGGTTTGTGTGTGTGTGTGTGTGTGTGTGTGTGTGTGTGTGTGTGTGCGAAGGCAAGCCAGGGAACATATGTGGACGTCACAGACAATTTGCAATTCTTCCCTTCCATTCTGTTGGTCCCAGAGATCAATCTCAGGTTCTCAAGCTTGATATACTTGGTCACTGAGTCATCTTACTGCCTTCTAGAGTTTTGAATTAAGGGCTGTCTAAGCTTTTAGGCATGTTGATAAGTCTTTTGTTATAGCTAATTTTATTGATTGATTTTGATTTGTAACGATTAGCAAACTTTTTTACTCTTTCCTACCAGCCTATGTGAGTTTAGACCATCTCACAATGATTTTCTTGTCAATACAACTCCTCAGTACTTACTGGTTTTAGCTTTTAGCACCACAGTCTGCACACTTGACTTCAATTATGGGATAGCAGCTAGGTTTATTCCTCTTGTTCATCTATTCTTAGATTAACTTTCTCTCCTTGTGATAAAATAACTAGTATGACTGATCCACTTACGAGGAGGAAATATTTTATTTTGTCTCACAGCTTTGGAGGTATCAGTGTTTTATTGGCTGATCCATTGCCTCTGGGTTTGTGGAGAAGTATGCCATGACAGAAAATGGTGCTGAGGAATGGGTTTGTGGTGAAACAAATCATGGCACTTTGGAAGTAAAAGTGAAATACAATACTGTCATTGATTTAGTTTTCTTTCAGGAGGCCACACTGTACAATGATTTACCACCCTTCAGTCTTAACTCATGCCTAAGAGACTAAACTTTTAGCTCATGCACATGTCAATGCTAAAACACAGGTCTCATCTCAAAGGTGAGATGGTTTATTCTGTAGCTAAATAGAAGTGACCATGGTCCAGAAAGAGTCATATTACTCCAACAAAATACCAGGTTACAATTTCATGCACTTTTTATTAATGTCAGAGCAAAGAATACTAAAATCAAAGACACTTTCGAAGTATGTTTTTGGAAATATCAGATAAGCACTTCCTAGAAAAGCAGGAAAGTCTCAGCCAAAGGCCTCAGATGCTGCCTGACTACATGCTTAGCCTTTTGACTAGTAGAACTGGTAGATCTTTTTGTACATTCCAAAGGATTTATCTAGTAATTACAAACATGTTAGGTCACATACAGAGGAAGGGAATGAGTGGTTATTAAGGGGAATGAATGGCCCAAGATATTGACTTCAGATACTGCAAATTATCCATAATCTTTGAGTTCTGATTACCTATTCAGCATATTGAAGGCTAATTCCAGAAATTTGTGTTCACAACTTTTAGGAGACATTTCATGTTCAAACTGTAGCATTCTGGTTCTATCTAAATGCTCACCATCGTATCACAAAAGAAAAGGAACTTGCCAACAATCCCTAAATTCTTACTGCTTCCTACTTGTTATAATTCTAACGCTAAAGTTTTCTCTGAGAATTCAGGCAAACCCAGTGCAGAATCCTTTTTTTTTTTTTTTTTTTTTTTGCTTTTTCTTTTTTTTTCTTTTTTCTTTTTTTTTTTTTTTCGGAGCTGGGGACCGAACCCAGGGCCTTGCGCTTGCTAGGCAAGCGCTCTACCACTGAGCTAAATCCCCAGCCCCTGTACATTGCTTTTTTTTTTTTTTTTTTTTAACTTGAGTATTTCTTATATACATTTCAAGTGTTATTCCCTTTCCCGGTTTCCGGGCAAAATCCCCCTCCCCCCTCCCCTTCCTTATGGGTGTTCCCCTCCCAACCCTCCCCCCATTGCCGCCCTCCCCCCATAGTCTAGTTCACTGGGGGTTTAGTCTTAGCAGGACCCAGGGCTTCCCCTTCCACTGGTGCTCTTACTAGGATATTCATTGCTACCTATGGGGTCAGAGTCCAGGGTCAGTCCATATATAGTCTTTAGGTAGTGGCTTAGTCCCTGGAAGCTCTGGTTGCTTGACATTGTTGTACTTTTGGGGTCTCGAGCCCCTTCAAGCTCTTCCAGTTCTTTCTCTTAAAAGTGTGAAAATGGACAAGTTATATACTTTCCAGACACTCATGGCACAGGGTGTACATTCCCATTCTGAATGGAAATAATAGGAAAATAAGAAGTAAACAAACCAAAGATGGGCTGAAGGTAAGGCAGACATTAGACACTTGTGTTGTTTGTCCAGCATCCATGCCATGTGGTTGCATTGTGTGAGCCCCAAGGACATGTTGGGGTTGGCTTTGCTTCCTCTCATAAGCTTTCCTTGGCATGGAGCACACTGTTGACATCTCTAAATTCCAGTCTTTTTGACTGTGTTTTCCGTTTCTGGTATCACTGTGTTAAGGCTTCCTGCTGTCCATGCCTGCTCTTCAGCCTTTTGTTTCTCCATAGACACCACAGTGGCACAGCAATTCTGGATCCTACATTCATCCCTGCAAAGCAGAAGCATATGGAGAATGCCAAAGTCTACTGCCAACTTGAACTGCGAATTTGAGCATAGAACACCTTAGCAGCTGAGAGCAGAGCATATCTTAGAGCACAGTACAATCTAGAATACTTTTCAGAAAAGATTCTGTAGCAACTCTCTTTGAATTTGCATTTCAGTCTATGAGTCTATGATGGGTGGGGCTGCTTGCTGAGTTCTAAACTGCCTCATCCATGTTTTTCTGCTTTTCTTATCCCAGTGCGAAGCTTTTTTTTTTTAATTTCTTTCATCTTTTAAAGCTGTGTTTATGTGTTTTGAAATTGCTGAAATTGCTCCTTCCTGGCTGGAATCATAATCATTTAAATCATGCGCTCATTCTCTGTTCTAGCTGAGAATTTTCAAAAGTCTATTTGCTTTGTCATTTCGTTGTTGTTTGTTTTTGTTTTGTTTATTTGTTTGTTTTGCATCAGTCCTCATTGTAAACTTCACTAAAGCAGACAATCATACCAATGTCAGAGCCTAAATGCTTTGTTATCTTAAATATTTTCCATCAGGAAAACTTCTACATGCCCTTCAACTTTAGACCCTCATGTGTGCAGGGCACAGAGAAAATACATTCACATATTGAGCATTGGAAAGACAAAGCTGTCCTGTAATCACATTCATAGCAGCTCTGCCCTACATTTCATCAACCTGGCCTTTCTTGTTCATGTTCTTTAGACTATTCCAGTGTTTTCACACCCAACAGACTCACCTAGGTATGTTTATTTAAATCATTTTAGAGCTATCCTAACTTTCCTATTGTCTATCCTTAAAACTCTCCTGTGATCATATTGTCAGGTTTCTTCCTCAGGTTTAGATTTTTTTTTTTGAAACCATACTGTCCCTACTAATTCTCTATTATTGGCTATAATGATATATTTGAAATAATTAACATTTATAGAAAAAAGTACTTTTACTTTTTTTAAAAAAGCTTGTCATTATGTATTCCAGGCTCCCCCAAGTTCAACAATCTTCTCTGCCACCTGGTGGGATTCCAGGCTGCTCCACCTTGCTTGGTTAAGAAAAGATTGGTTTTGGAATATACCTTTAGATAATTCAGTCCAAGAGAATGTTGTTACATTATTCTGGGTGTTTATTTGTTGTACTGTATGGCAAAAAAAACTTACTTAATCTAAAGGCATGAAGCAAAAAAAAAAGATGGGGCTAGAGTTCCCATCAAGAAGTGTATATTTAAAGTGACCAATGTCATATGTCTGGGCTCTGCCTCCCAAAGGTCTCATCTCAGAGATCTAGAATAGGCCTTTGGGGAACATGTATCTAAGCCATATCAGAGACTCATAACATTCTCTTAATTTTAAAATCATATTGATTTCCAAGCTCAGACTTGCTCAGCTGCAAGACTGCTTTTCTCTCTTCTCCCTCTGTATACAGCAAGCATGTACTATCAAGATGTGCTTATAAAGCAATTCTTGTCAATATAAGATGAGACTTTAGATGTAGCATTGCACCATCTTTTAAAAGGGGGGTTAAAGAAATAAGGGAAACCCCATTGGACACTTAATGTCTTGACTATTCTTTTATGTTCAGAAATAAAGTGTTGTCCCTTTGTTCAGTTCCAGTCCTTATTATTCTCCAGATTTACCCTTGGTTTTGTAATAGTTTTATTCTTTTATACATTTACCTGCTCTGTTTAGTGCAAAGAAAAAAAAGTTATTGTCTTCAAGAAGATGTTGTAGGCATTTGATGGTTTCAATGGTGTAATCAAATATTTTATTACCTTACGAAGAGGGAAAATTTTACATAATGAGACATGCCGGAAAATAACTTCCTAACTGTTGCATTTCAAAGCTGACACATTTGAAAATAAAACTCGCAAAATAAGCTCTTTCTTTGTGAATGAAAATCTGATGAGTGGGCTCTTTTTTGACATGGAGGACAGGGAATGAAAAATTGAACATTTAAACAACACAGCGTGTCTTGACACTCTTCTGTTTCTCATTTTACCAGATATGGACATGTGTGACAAGCTCTGCAGATGCAGTGTTGGCTAGTGCTAAACCCAGAACCCTCCTGTCATGCAAATAATAGGATGTCATTATATTCCCAGTTCTTAAAATGGCACCTCTCTATTGTCCAGATTGGATCATGTGTGATGGCCCATGCTCATTTCCAACTACTATAGACCACTCCAAGAAATTCCATTCTATGATACATGCTGGGTTGAGCTGGTGGTTCAACCCGAGAGCTCTGGTGAAAAGAGTAGGCAAAAGCATTGCCTCAGGGATTTTTTTTTTCTGTCTACATCTAGATTGTCTAGTAGGGATTCAGGTGTTCAGTTTTTATTCAGTTCCCCATTATGATTATGGTCACCAAATATAGATGAAATGATAAGGTAGCCCTCACTTTCCACTAAGTTCCCCCTAAACACCTCCCATCACATGACGCACTTAGCTACAGAACAAGACATATACTACTCTTGAACTCATCATCTCCTTACTCTCATCTTGCATAATGCATGTGACCATCCCTCAGAGGCCACATTGCCTATTCCTTTTTACAGAACAAGGTGCTGTCTCTCCTCAGTAATAAGACATGGAGAGCATAGAAGCTACTCTTGGACTTCTGTACATGCAAAAGGCTCTATGAATTTATTATTAAAAGAATGTCTATTTTTGTTAATCTTCCTTATGCAACTCTGGGGGGGGGGTAATGTGTGGGATCATGTCACAGGTGAGGCAGGTACAAGATAGAAGGAGGCCTGTCATTGGATGAGAAGGAAGGATGGGCAGGAGAAAAGTCTGAAGGAAGAGGAGGAGACTGGAATGAAGAGAGAAGAAGAGAGGAGGAGGAGAGGCCAGGAAGCCATGGCAGGACAATGGAGGCTGACGTAAAGATCTCGCTCTGTGTATTTACAGGTTGTTATCAATGTTCTTAAGGGATGGATGGTACCAGACTTTGTATGTTTAGGTGGGCAATTATATCTTACCAATTGGATCTAAGATTATTGTGTTCTGTGTTCTTTTATGTGAGGGTTTGAGTGTAGAAAAGTGTGTGGCAGCTGGAGACACTGAACTGCCGCGGCGAAGTTGGGATGTGTTTGCACCAAGATATCTAGCAGATATCTTGAGAGAGTACAAAATACAAGCTTTTCTGCTTACAGACTAAGGAACACAGTATTTTGTGAGAAAGAGTTTGTCTTTGTGTTTTTAAAAAGTGTGATTAGGCGCTGGAAACCTCACAGAGTCATGCTGATCAGATTTGGTAGAGGTAGACCTCCTGAAAAAATTGATTCAGGAGAAACAAACAAGTAATCTCGATTCTAAACTTTTGTCTTGAGAGTTGTATTTTGCAGAGTGTGCCTACTTGGATTCCTGGTCTTAAGGACTTTCAGCTGGGTCCAGTCAGGACCCTTTGGCTACAGCATTTGCTTCATTCTTCCTACCCCCTTACCTCCAAAGATATCTCAACATCCATGTACAGCTTGAAGAAGTTATGGAGGAGTTGTTGCCCCAATTTCCTGGACCTTTGGAGGACTGGAAGTGGTTATTCTAAAGTTGTTTTTATGAGGACTTTAAAAATGGTTGTAACTTAACAGGGAGGAATTAGCAAGATTGAGTTGTACAGTCATAATCTCATTTGGTAACTAAGCTAAAATCATATCTTTGCCTTGATATAGATTTATTTGTTAAAAGAGGTTAAAAGTACAACGTTTAGAGCCAGTCCTTATAATGATGTCATTACAAACTTCTGAGTTGATTACACCTGTGAGTTAAGGGCCAATTAGCAAATTCACGGCTCTGACTTTGTGAGAGTACTTTCCAGACAATATTAAGATATAAAGACAACAGTCCAGATTGTCTTCTATAGATAGATGGTTCTCAAAAACGTCAGGAATCCACAAAATTTGAGATTTAAAGTTATTTATCTTTTGTTGAGCCATGTCTGCTCCTAACAGTTCCCCTTTGGCAGATTTAATGAAGAATGTGAACATCTCTACCTCCAGATGAGGCAATACTTCGTGGCTAGGCAGCCGCTGGACAAAACTGCCTGTTTCATCTGCAGACTAATACTGTCCAGAAAAGGACAATATGCAGAATAATTGACTGATAAACCCTGCCAAGACAGGGTGATCAGCCCTTCAAACTCTGCATTTCAAGAGTCTGTCAGTTGATTTTGGGCCAGAAGGCCGAAGACTTGCGCTCACATGTTGCTAACAGGGGACTCTGCTAGTGGAGATTTGTCTCTACAACCTCTCAGTTCTGAAAGCCATGTTAGGCTTCCTATGTGTATAGATAATTGGTCATTCTCAGATTTCTGAGGGGGTTGAAGACTGATTATAGTTTCATAGCATATCGGGCTGTTTAACTCTGGAAATATATATTTTATTGGACAGTTATCAGATAGTATACAAGCTAGCCAAGATATAATATAGATTTTAAGCCTTTCTTAAGATGGAATGCATAACTAAATGTTCTGTTTAACTGATACAGTGTTGAACCGGGTGTTAGATATATTTTATGTTTTTAATTACTAAATGATAATAGTTGTGCTCAGCTTATATTTGAGAGAAAAGTTTTTTTTTTAATTAGACAAAAAGAGTGAAACGTGGGATGATGTCACAGGTGAGGCACGTACAAGATAGAAGGAGGCCTGTCATTGCATGAAAAGAAAGGATGTGTGGGAGAAAAGTTTAAAGGAAGAGGAGGAGACTGGAAAGAAGAGAGAAGAAGAGACGAGAAGGAGAGGCCAAGAAGCCGTGTCAGGACAATGGAGGCTGATGTAAAGATCTCGCTCTGTGTATTTACAGGTTGTTGTCAATGTTCTTAAGGGATGGATGGTACCGGGCTTTGTATGTTTAAGTGGGCAATTATGTCTTATCGATTGGATCTAAGATTATTCTTTTATGTGAGGGATTGAGTATAGGAATGTCTGTGGCAGCTGGAGACACTGGGCTGCCGCGGAGAAGCTGGGATGTGTTTCCACCAAGATATCTAGCAGATATCTTTGGACACTGTGGTGCTGGACCTAGCAGGGTAAAACACAACCATACTTTTTTTATTTATTTTTATATTTTTACAACAACAGTAGTGGTTTTACTGAAGAATTTAGAAGGGTTGAACAAAGACATCCATAATTCCCTAAAATCTTGTAGGCTCTATCTTGCTATAGTATGAATACTGTCAGTACATAAATATTTCCTCCATTCTATGTCTTCCCTCCTCCTTTTTCCCTCTGCCCTTTTCATCAGCTTGCTAAGTATAATAACTAGCTAGTTATATTTTACTGAGTTTATGCTTCGTATTTTATCTGTAGATGCCTTTACATTTTCTGTCTCAATTTGACTGGAGGTTTTGACCATCTACAAGAATCATGTTTTAGTTTTGATCTGTTAATTCTTATATACTGTTTTTATATCTGTTAAATCTATTATCTCGGTATGTTCATGTAATTATTTAGCTTCCTATGCATAAAAACCAATGGATGGTATCTTGCACATTTCAATAGTGTGCTATTATTCTGGTTGTTTTCACCTTATTGCAATAGATTAATCACTTTCACGTTGCCAAATCTGCAGTGCACTTAGTGGTCTCAGGTACTGAAACGACTTTCTCTGGCTGATCGTTTGCAGTTGTCATTTTCATCTTTCCCATTTGCACACTACTGGGTTTCCACTCTGCACCTTGAGGACTGTGGTTTTGTTTGGGTCTCAATTTGTTCACTGTGCTGGAGTGATTGGAGGAAGATATTTGAGCAGTCATCTCACCATTCCTGATGCCATGCTTTTCCCACTAGGGTAGACTTTGTTGCCCTGACCCATGGGCCACAAGAAATATTCACCTTTCATGCTACTCTTTTCAGGGGCTTCACCCCAGTAATGAGACAAATAGCTAATATGAGATCAGTCATGACACACACTCTTTCAGTTTTCTATCTAGGGCCCAGACTTGCATGGCAAGATTGAGCCAACAACTAGAGACAAGTGGCCAAAAGACAGAGAGGCATGGAGTAATTAGTGTGGCTTCCCGTGACATGTGGACACAGCGGTTCTATCTACATATTTGTTTCTCTTCTTTTTACTGTCACAAGTTTGCTATGGATCGTGGTCTCAGAGAAGATATAGGGGGAAGAGCACAACTTCACTGGTTCTCTGAGCATTACTGAGTCTCCTCTCTGCAAGAAAGACCAGAAGTCTTTTATGTCGATTTCCACTGACTGAGACTGTGCTAAGATCAGTCAGGAATACCAAGGGAGGGGAACAAAACAAAAAAAAATCTTGATAATTTAGGTGGCTTATTACATTCTCATTCTCTTTAATTAATCTTGTATTCTACTTTTAAAACCTAATCTACCCACTAAAATTTCTCATGGGTGTTGTTCCTTTGGACACTATATATACTTAGTTCACACAAATGCTACCACTGTACCCTCTAACAGATATTAACTATTAACTGTGGTGTAACCACTAATAGTTTCAAGATGGCTTTACTATTTCATGAGTGCTCATAACTGGAATAGACAAACATATCACATTTTCTACTTGTCTCTGTGGAATCGTCACAGGAGTAGCTCTTGGAACAGGAGAACACAATATCTGGCATAGGATACACAAATTACTCCTATCATATTGTCAATTAAAATAATAATTACATATCTTCAAAATTTTTCCTCATTGTTTTCTATTGACAGCCTCATCGACTAAATTTAACTCTTAGGAGTTAAATTTGTCTACTAGAAAAATAATTTCAAGGAATTCCTTTGTTTGGAGAACAGCTTTCTGTCTAATGAATCATATTGAATTGGTATTAGTGATCATATGAAATGTCCATCCATTGATACACACTAGACAGTCATACAGAGGTTGTACAAGCAGTTGAAGATATCTATTCATCAGATCCTTCTTTGTCTCTTTAGGACTTGCATAGAGGCCTTGGGCTTCGCCCATGAAGTAGCTTTTTGTCAGCACTGCTCTAAAGTACTTAGAGGTCTTTCTAAAGAACTTGAACATTTGAAATGTTTATTCTCTCTCATAGTTGTCCCCATGCAACTCCAGTATCTATCTTTGCCCTTTCCATGTGAGTTAGAAACAGACTGACATAATCAGCGTGCTGCCAAGAAAGAACAGAGAGCAGCCAAGCCAAGATTACCAGTAGGAAAACCTGCAAGTGCCATATGGGCTATGTTGCTTTTCTGTCTTGAATGGTTACCTTAATTAACTAATTAATTCATTAATTAGACATTGATTAATTAATTAGTCAATACCTTTTTTTTAATAAACATTACTTCCCAGTATTTGCTAGTACCTTAGATTCTTTGGTCAATAATGACTGTCTTAGTAATATTCCTGCCCTAACTTTTCCCAGAAACTGAAATGTTTATTTTCTCTTTAAAGTTGTGCCTATATATCCTAAATATCTCTACAAGTGACATGCCACTCAAAAAATGGCCTTTTACTTGTTTCAGATAATAACAAATAAAGCCATTGTTTTGCTGTGTTCTGGTTATGAAAAGCTCCCCATCCTGGGATATTTGTGACAAATTAGTATTTTTTTCTGTTAAATTGGAAACACTTTTCCTAGAAGACAGTTATATCATTAAAAAAAAACCCTTCTTTCAATAAAGACAAATAGCTCTTAAAAACTTTCAAAAGTGGTGACCATTAAACTCTGAGAAGCCAATAAAGTCTTAGTTAAAAAGTTTGCAAAATCAGATGTGACTTTTCTTAAAATAAAACCAAATCTTCACAAGTTTCCAATAGCTAGACCGCCCCTTTTATTATTTCAGATTTAAAAGGTATAGATGTCAGTTGAAAACCTCCTATTGCATATTTCTCTATGGCATGAATATAAAGACTTTTCAAACACAGCAAGAGCCCCCAGTGTGTTATTGCTTAAAGCAACAAGCAAGCTGGAATCAAACGAAAGCTTCTTATGCAGAGTCGCTTCTCTGAGGGCATGACTAACATATCATACATGGTGTGAACCATGTCCTGTGGATCCTGCAACACAGGAGGTTCAGCTCTTTTACCTGAACCTGATTTCGGTTCTTATGTTTTAATAAAAATTCATATGTTTCTTTTTACCTAGATCTAATGAGAAGCATTCCCTCATGACTTCCCTGTTACTTAGTTCCTAATGTACCCAGTTCATCTTGCTTTAATAAGCATCATTCTCATGCTCTGAATGAATACACATAAATGCTTGGTCATTCTTTTTTGCTCATTCTTAATGAGAGGAAGGGAGACTGAATTTGATCTCTTTAGTGTATTATTTTGCTGGCATAATTACACTCTTTGTTACAATAGGATTTCAATTAAAATTTTTGAATACTTTATCTGTAATAGTATAATAGTTGTATGAAGACTGGGAATAATGTGCTATTTTAATATGTAAAACAATATACTTGTCCTTTGGAAAAGTATAATTTGATCAGGCTTGCTGGAAGTTGTGGACTTCATGATGCGCTCTGGCTGATAAAGGGTAAACAGCTATTGGTGAAACACATTAAGTCTTTACATTTAAATTAGATACAAGTCAAAGACCACTGTATATGCCATATGAAACTGGCTCTAACATCTCCATAGCAACCGCTGAAATGCTGAACAACAGCTATTTTATCAGAGTTATCAATATAAGGAAATGATGCGCCTGATGCTTCTTTAAGATTTTTCTATCACATTCATTTCAAATAAATACTTAGAACAGGTTTTGTCTGTGATGGGCAGATATGATTATTAATTCAAGAAGTGAAGTGTATTACTTTAATGTACATGGAATCTGGCACTAATCTCTATATTAAAAATGATGTGCTTGTATTCACTTGGCAGCCCGTATGTGTTAGCATATGATCATCCCACCTGGGAGAAATGTGGGAATGTAAGTTCCTTCCCTTGCTGCGATAATTTCACGATTATGACCCACTTTACAGAAAGCAACACCTTTTAAAAAAACTGATAAAACAAGACTGTTTTTGGAGATCAACTCATTCATTATTTTGTGTCCATAGAAAGCACATTTCTTAATGAGACAGCACTTCTTTTTCTCTCAATAACCTGTCTTTTGCTGCACATAAAATTAGAACAAAGAAAGTTGGGAAAAAGTGAATTTGTTCCTTGTCTACTATTGGTTTCAGTGCTAATTAAGAAAAAAATATATTCTAAGTAACACATATATAATGTCTTCATACATTTCTGGGGACTATTTTTGAGGCCTGATATAGTAAATGTTTGACTCTATAAATGTGAAATATTTAATGTTTAGCTTTATACAGATTTTCAGGAACATATGGATTCACCGTAACTTTCTCAAACATAAATTTTTGTTTCTTTACCTTCTGTAAATTTTATTCTGCTCCAGAGAGATACACAAGACAGTATAAAAATGAATTCCAACAAAGTAAGTCACATCACATGACAAAGAACAATTTAGTAGGAAAGAAAGCCAAGTCGATGAAATGTAAAGTAAATATATAAAACTCTCCTAATTTGTTGTAACATTCATTAATTATCTTCATCGATCCATTTATGTTATCATTCACATTGCTTATATATATATACATATATATATGTGTGTGTATTTATTTGTGTGTGTGTGCACATGTGTGTGTGTGTGTGTGTGTGTGTGTGTGTGTGTGTACGTGCATCTCTCTGTCTGTGGCTAGGGTAAATATAGATGCCTTCAGAAATTATACACTAATGGTTAAAGAACAGCAAGCTATGCCACTCTAAACATGCTACTTTGCACAACATTTATTTTGAGCTGGAAACGATTGAGAGGATATAAGTAAAACACTCTGAAATCCTCTGCACTCTTCTTGTGTGCCTAGACACAGGTCACATTTCTGAGAAGGTATCTCTCCACTTTCTGTCCAGAAGAGCATAAGCTTATCGACTGAGTTGACTTTAGACATGAGGATCCTGTGTAACAGACTTCAATAAAGAGACTGTTTTCCTGTATCAACATTCATCAATGTACTGCGTCATGCAGGCTCGTTAAGACTATCTTGCCATGTTGTTCAGTGTTGTGGTTCATCGGTATTAAAGCTGAATAGAAGAACTATTAACCGGTTTGTTCCTTTGGCAAGAATCCATACCACCAGAGGGAGCTCACCACTGACACTGCCTAGAGGATCAAAAACCAGAAGCTGGATGGCCCAGGGACAGCATGGAATCAAATACATCGGGGTAGGAGAAGCAAAGAAATTATTCTTAATGATATTCTACTATACTTATAGACAGGATCCTTGCATAATCACCACCAGAGAGGCAACATACAGCAATTAATGTAGAGACTCACAGCCAAATATTAGACAAAACACAGTGACTCCTGTGGAAGAAGGAAAGTAAGGTTTGAAGTAGATAAAAGGGTCTAGGGCACCACAAGAAAACCCCAAGAATCAATAAAGCTGGAATCATAGGGGCTCACTGACACTGAACCAACAATCAGGGAGCCTACATAGATCTAACTTCTACCCACTGTATGTAGGTGTATACCCACTGTATGCTTGTGTAGCTTGGTGTTCTTATGGAACCCCTAAGAGAGTGAGCGGAGGCTGGTTTGATACATTTGTCTGCTTTTAGAAACCTTGCCCTGCTCTGGGTTGCTTTTTCCAGCCTTAATATGAGGAGAGGTACCTATTCTTATTACAACTTGATATACTGTGTGAGTTCGATTGCCCTTGGGAGGCTGACCCTTTCTTAAAGGGAAACAGAGGAGATGTGGTCCTGGAGGGTTAAGGGACTGGAAGGAGAGGAGGGAGGAGAAACTGCAATCAGGATGTAATACATGAGAGAATAAACTAATAGAAAACTATATGACAGGATACATTTTTTAAAAAGTGAAAAAGGAAACAGCTATTAGTGCATATATATTATATATATCACATAGCAGAAATTATTATAATAATACAATTATAATGACTAAAGACTTGTCTGAAAATGAGCTACATCAGCAAAAGATTTTTCAGAAAGCCACATCTTTCCATTATATATTAGAATCATAAACTGAGCATGGTACCACATGCTCACAATCTCACTTGGGAGGTGGATGACAGAAGACACTCCAAATTCAAGAACAGCTTGGGCTACATTATGAGCTCCAGGACAGCTAAGCTGCATAGCAGTATTCTGTCTCAAAAAAGGAAGGAAGGAAGGAAAAAAAAACTTCCTGTTTCTACGAACGTTTAGTCTATGTCATATATAAAACAAGAGTAGTCAGAAAAACCTCCTATTTCTAATTAATATTAGAATAGGTAATATGTAAAAAAAGTGTCAGTCTAGAAATGTAAACAGCTTGTAATTCAGTTCTGGTATGAGGTTCAGAATTAAATTGACTCAAGGTAACAGGTGCTAAGGCATGAGGATTGCTGAAATCTTGCCCCAACTGTGAATATAATACAATTTTCCATCAGATCTGTGTGCACTCAGATGACCATAACCTATTGCCTCCCTCCCCTGCTGTTTTCCTACAAAGTAGCAAATAGACAAAATTACAAACACACACACACACACACACACACATACACACACACACACACACACGAGTTACACACAGAAAACAAATTTAAATCAAAGAAACTTAAACAGTTTGTAAATCCTTATATTCTCATAGTTGAAATAAAAACTTCTCTTAGTTCAACTTAATGAGGAGAAGAATAAAAGGGATATAATTTTCTCCATTTTTTTCGAAAGGAAAATGTGAAGAGGAGAGCAAGGGATAGAGTAGAGGAGCAAGTGGAGGAGGAACTGGAAGGAGGGAAGAAAGGGATGAGAATAGACATAAAGTCATAGGAGGACAGTACCGGAAAAGATTAATTTATGCATTTGTTTTAGGGATAAAATTATTTTATCACCTGGGTCTATTCTCACTAGTGCATATTACCTGAATTGCTAATAATTCTCTTAATGTCTTATCTAACTAAAGTAATACATAATGTTAAAAAAGATATAGGATATGTGGGGTTTTTTTGAACTTTTAAACACTGTAGTGTTGGATAGACTTCTGTCAAGTCATCAAGTCATCTGATAAGAGAAAACCTTAATTATGAAAATGCCTCCTTAGAATCAGGGTGTAGGCAGGCCTGTAAGGCATTTTCTAAATGAGTAATTGATGAGGGAGGTTCCAGCCCATTTTGAGTGGCGCCATCCCTGAACAGGTCCTGGATTTTATAAGAAAGCAGGCTGGGCGAACCATGAAGATGAAGCCAGGAAGCACCAACCTTTCCCAGGCTTCTGCATCAGTGTCTCCCTGTGGCTCCTGCTCTGGTTGAGTTCCTGCAATGGTAAGAAGTGAAGGCCAGATAAACCCTTGTCTCCTCAGGTTTCTTATTCATGATGTTTCATCACAGCACTAGGTACCCTAACTAGAACAATGATATAGTTGTTTGAATTGATTTTTTAGAGGGATATTAAGATGCACAGTTAATTTCCACTGAATTCTTCTCTATTACACACAGTGCTTTGACTCTCCAATCTGTTTCCTTTTACTCATGCGGAGTGTGTGTGCAGAGTGCAATGCTTGACTGTAAGTGCTCAATTTTCATGGCTGAAGTGTGAACGTTTGCGCAGGGCAAACTGTGTTGTCCCTACCTTATGAGGCTACAGAGTGTTTTGATAATTCAAGTTAGGGTGATTGAAGTGCCCCATTCAGAACCACCTGACGCAACTTGGAAACTTCTCAAATTAATTGCACATTTATAACCCAGTTGAGTAGCTAATATGGAATTCAAAGTAAATTTATGTTAAATAGTGTTATTTGAAAATCTAAGTGTTTGGTATCTCTAAGCTATAAATAATATTAATAAATTACTGCAGTAATTCAAAATGGCATAAGCATGGGGATATTTTTGACGGTGTCTAAAATTCAGAAATTTAATTAAATTCATTAACATTTGTGGAGTGATCAGATTAAGTTCTATGTATGTGCTGAGTTACATAAAAGAGAGGGAGAATTTACAGAAGAAGAGACACATACACTGCCAACCTCAGTGACTATAGTCTGTGAGCACAAGGTAACTTAGACGGGAAAAGGAATGCATCATGGACCACATAGCAATGACCTCAAGGAGACAAGTGATCCTATGCTTTGTCCCTGTGACTTGGCTTTTCTTCTCTTCTCTTTTCTTTTCTTTTCTTTTCTTTTCTTTTCTTTCCTTTTCTCTTCTTTTCTTTTCTTTTCTTTCTTTTCCTTTCCTTTCCTTTTCTGTTTTCACTTTCCTTTTTCCTTACTAAAATGACAGCCAATAAAACCAATAGTGTTCTGCACCTAGTACCTCTCAAGTGAACTGCCCAGCAGTGTCTTCACAACTTTTCATCTTGTTTTACTATTTGTTTGCCTTCAAAGCAATCTCCACTAGGGATCAAAGAAGTAAGTCCAAACCCAATGATTTTTGCTCTTATAATGGCCTACGTCGTCTAAAACCCACACCCCCAACCTCACATACATGCTGTCACTATTCTTTCAATTTGAAATGTTCCCTTTAATAAACATGCTGACGTTAGGTCCCGCTTGTGCTGAGATGCACAGGAGGATTCTTCTGTAGAGGACATTACTGCCATTCTCTTTGCCCCCTAGGAGAGTAAAGGACGGCAACATCAGAGTTGTACTTTAGTTAGCATACTGCCTGAGGGGAGGTTCAAAACCATGGATACCATTGATCCTAGACTGAAACATCTGAAACCAGTTGTCAAACAGTTTCTATTAACCCCTTCTTTCAGGTATTTTATCACCGAGTCCGGAGGCAGCACATACTCCAGTATTATCTTTTCCCCATCCTTTGCACCTCCTCTGCCCTTCCCTACAGCCCCATTTGTCCCTCAGCATACAGTTTGTACAATTGCCAGTCTTGTACTGTAACCACCCTATGTGTTAGGCATCCATTAAACCCAGTGGTTCTCTAGCTCATTACACAATTTGGATTATGTATGCAGACTTTATCATCTAATCTTTTTGTACTCACTTATTTATCTGAATAACTATCATTGTCCACCTCTTCTGCTGGAACCATCACATGACAGAAAATGCTCTATTCTTGGCTGCCCAATATTCACCACAGTAACAAGAACATTGCAAAATGCATAGCTGATACCAAATAGGCTTGACTCTGAGCACAAACAAACATATGTCCCAATCCAGCACTTTCTATTCAATCTGCCCTACTCATGACTGTGTGAATTTTTATGAACAATAAATTTGATATCTTAATGTTTAAAATTTATAATGAAAGTCATCTTTATTTCTGCCACTGGTTTTACAGTGGTGAGGATCCTAAAAGACCAGGAGCATGATTTAAAAAATTAAATTCTGTCAAAACCATGAAGCTTCAGATATGTCCCACATTCCCTGTTTCCTGTGAAATTTCTGTAACAGTGCACAGATATTATAATCTTTATTTCCTTAAAAATTTTTTAGAATTCCATATATTGCTACTATATTTATATAATTGTCCCATCCCTCCTCCAACCAATTCCTTCCATGACCCCATGGCCTCCTAAATTTTATCTAGTTATGCATCTATGCATCTATATATCTATGTATCTAGGTATACATATATACATATAATCTATCTATATAGATTATATAATCTACAGGTAAATTGAAATATAGATATATAGATAGATATAAACATAGCTATAGATGATATAGAGGTAGATATAAACATATAGAAGCTTTTCATGAGCACTGAAAACTCTACATATCTGTTGGTACGAAAATAAGTATTCAGAATAGTTAGATGAGGTGCTGGTTTAGGAAGGTGACAATACACCAGGAGCAAGCAGTATTATTTATTCCTGTCTGGGGAATTTGCTATCTGGGGGATTTGTTGCTGGAGAGCATCCATGGATTTCTCCAGACTAAGACCTCCTCTCCTGCCCGAGACCTCCTCTCCTTTCCGAGACCTCCTCTCCTGCCCGAGACCTCCTATCCTGAGCTCCCCGTGGACAATGCACAGCTGCTGTTTGATTTGCAGCAATGGCTCGAGGGCCTGCAGTATTTATTTTCTCTGACTCTGCCTGGGGTGCTAATATGTTCTTCTTCACGTGCGTGTCTCACCGTTCTGTCAACTTAATGCACCAAAGTATATACATGAATTCTGCCTTTTTACATTCTGATAAATAAGTATTTTTAGTACAATCTTTATTGACAGATGAAAGAGGGAAGTTTACATTTCTTATAAAATAAATGTCATCTCTACTCCTTGAGAGGAGCTGAACATGATTACTCTCTCTTCAGTCTATGAAGATAGCATCGATTTCAATTCTGTTTTTAAGAGAAAGGAAGAATATTAAATTACTTTTTTAATTCCTAAAAATATTATGTTGAAACAGAATTCAGAGACAACAGATTAATTGATTTTAAAAGTAATTATCTTAGCTTGAATTTTATTGCTGTGAAGAGACCCTAAAACCATGGCAACTCTTTAAGACATGATTGCATGTATAATTATAGAAGTATATTTGTTATGAGTTCTTGTGGTTTTTGTCTCCCTCTCTGTGCTTTTCCAAGACTCCAGTCTTATACACAAATCATCTCTTATTGATTATAGTTGTCAGGAAAACCTTATCCAGTATATATTTTGGTACCATGGATGATTATAGAGGCACAATATCAGAGGAATGGATTGATGAATTATTTTAATGGATTATAGAGTTTTTGAAACATTCTAATCTAATTAGACTTAAGTATATTGATGATGTTATTTTAGTACATGGATTTGTATGTCAATTAAAAAAAAAGAAAATTTCTTACCATTGTATTATCTCAATCAAATACTCACACAAAGAGGGATGTGCAATGCCACGGATATGGTGCTGTTAAACATATTATACAATGAGTATAATAAGTTCTTCTGTCTTCTTCAATCTCACTGGACAAGAAAGGGACAGAAACACATAAGCACAATAAAACTTTGTAAAGCCAGAGAGACTAAAGCCCATAAATTCTAAGGATGTCATCTGTCAAGAAAAGGATGATGTCTACAGCCACATGAAGTTATTTGCCAATGGTTGTTTAAGGAATTTTAAATAGCTTCTTCCGAGGAGCTATTGATTCTCAGGACCCTCTTTCTTAGTTCTTGACATATAACTACATTCAGGTAAGAGTAAAACACCGAGGAGTTATGTGAAGCATGGTCAAGGAGGATGCAAGGTATCTTCCAAAAGAATTATTGACATTCTTTATTTGTACAGACAGAAATCTGTGATACATGTGGGAAAGTGTATGGCAGATATGTTATTAGTAAAATGAATGTCAATAGGTTAGGTCTAATTTATTGTTGCAAACTTATGTAGCAGAAAATCCACATATATGATAAAGCACAGCAAGAGAAAGGGATCTCTGCTTTTGTTTATCTGCCTGAAATACGGACACATGGACCAAAGATGAATGTGTTATAAGCAAATTCAGAATGTTCATTTTCCTTGGACAAAGTGAAAGGTATTCAAAGATGCAGGAATATGAGATTGTTGAAACATATTGGACAAAGGAGAAAGAACTGACCATTGTGTAAGAGTGCAGAAGGTTTGTGTTCAACATGTCTAAGAGTTTTCTTGGAAGAGACAAAAACCATGAACTTAGAAACCTAAATACAATGAAGAATAGGATTCTATTTTAGGAAACACACACACACACACACACACACACACACACACAGAGAGAGAGAGAGAGAGAGAGAGAGAGAGAGAGAGAGAGAGGCAGAGAGAGAGGTATTTTTTTGTCTTTGTACTTCAAGTGGGGATAGTTACTCCTAGTAATCTAGTTTGCGCATCTTGTTCTTCCTACAACCCCTGGAGAAAAGACAAGTACCAGCCAAAATGCCTACTAACTTGACTTTTAAGAAAGTACTTGTAAATATCAGCACTGGTCATTATAGGACTACACAGGCTTTGCATTGACTGGCTGGAGTGGTAGGGATGAAAACCAATAGACAATCATATAGAAAACCTGGGATTCTTATGACTGTGCACTATGATGGAAACTCAAGAGCAACCTGGGAACTGAGAGTGTTTGTTACGCACAGCACAAAGGGAGACTTGGAGGAGGGTTATCTAAGATTGGTAAGCATCATGCTTAGCTTAGCAACTGTATATTGCAGTCATAAAGGAGGGGGAAGCTTAAATTGACTATTTCTGCATATAGCATCAACATATAGGAAGAGAAAAGTGTAGCAGACACTTTCTGCGTATACTGCTCTTAGACAAAGATGTCTGTCAACATCCATATTTGAACCAGAATAAGATTTTGACACTCCTCTGAGCCTATTCTAGGGAAGACCTTGCTACCTCTATTGGTCTGTTGCATTGGGATCCTTGACAGGGTCATGCTAATCTCAATCATAAACATTCACTCGGGACTTTATCTCCTCCCCGCATAGCATGTGATTAGATACAAGAATGATAACTGTGAGGCCTCTTTTGTCATTATCATTAAAGAGGTATTTTGTCATCATGCTTTGTTATCATTTTTCAATTTTGATGGTTTTTGTTCTCTTATCCTCCCCTACATTAGATGTTGGTTTTGCCTCATTCTGTAGTCTTTCAGCACTGCTAACTTTAGTACAATATTTAAGTGTCAGCTTATCAATGTGTTTAACCATTAGACAAGGACTTTGCTGCTTTTCTGGTTTGCAATGATAAGACTATGTCGTGTTTGCCACAAACATGTTATTGTCCTTCTCTTTGTTAGCCTGTTAGTGTTAAAGAACATGCACTAACATGCCACATATTCAAAGCATTGATTTGTGAGTAGATTCTGTGTATCAAAATAGGAAGTGACTTGAATGTGACTTTTAAGCATGAAGAGCCTTGAGTTAGAGTACATTGTCCATCAACTGAAAGCCTGAAGAGTACCATGAGAGTATGCTCACTCATTTTCAAGCACAGCACGTTCAGAATTCATCTGGACCTTGCTGCTCAGGTCAACAGCTACAGGCTTACTTCTGGAATTATACCAACTAGAGCTCCTTCAAATGGCACAATCCAATTCCTTATGATAAATCTCTTTCCAAACATGGAAACACAAACTCTAGTCTTCTACTCCTCCAGACCCTGAGTTATTTCACTGCCCTACAGTAATTTACCAATTCCTCTCAATGCATCCTTGATTATAATTTTTCAGAAGGTTCTTTCGTAATATAACCGAGAATTAAAACTACTGACGATAACTTTTTTCGTGTGTGGTACAGCTCTAAACATCAAATATTGTTTTGATTCCAAAGGACCTTTCTTTAAACTACAGTGTTGACTGTGCAAAAAACAGTATAATGGTGCTAAATAAAAATAAAGGAGGCTAGGTTTATGCTAACTCAGACACTGCTCTTAAAATTGGACAACCAGCTTTTGTGTGTGTGTGTGTGTGTGTGTGTGTGTGTGTTGGAGGATTTGCTCCTGGTAATAATAGACACTAAATAAACATTAGCAAAGGTGGGACTGGGACTTGAGGCTGTAAATATATTAAATTTTTTAAATATATGAAAACAGTCTCTTGCTTAATTAAATTTTCTCCAGCAATAATCCTTTGGCTCCTGCAGGTTTGTATGCAATGATGGCAAAGGGAAATTTAGGTTTTAATCAATAACCAATTATAGCAGGAATATTAAGTAAGAAAAACCATTCTTTAACTACTAACAGAAGAGCTTCACAGCAAAAGATTCATTTCCACAGCAAGCCCAGCGACTGTTACTCCCTGTTCATTGCTAGTATTGCTTCATGACTTAATGTTAAACTGTTGTCTTGAAAACTCTGCGGTTGTTTTAGTTTAAGATGAAGAAATTCAGTGGTAACACAACTGTTTTGTTTCTAAGGAATTGAGAAGCAAAAAGTAAAAACATAATTGTATTATAACTACAAAATGTGTTTAAGTTATTGGGTGTGTTAAAGGTCAGGTCAATCAGGACCATCCAAATCCATGGCTCTATGGACTCTGGAATCAATTAAATAGAAGCAAATGTTAATCATATATTCAAATATTTAAGTTGCAAAATATAAATGTTTTAATACTAGGAACAAGATCTCCTGTAGTCACACAGGCAACCACTGAAAAGCATGGTTTTCCTTTTCTTAAAATTATTTCCTGGTCATATAAGAAAAGTAGTGAAGGAACATGAAAAACTAAATGTGAAAATATTAATATAATGGGAATTTTCATTAGTTGTTGATACTAGAAGGAGATCCGTAAATGGGAAACTTTAAAGTAAATATCTGTCAGAAAATAAAATGTCATTTATTTGTGTTCTGACGCCAGGTGCATAATTTATTAGGTATGCAAGTTCACTCTAGCATGTAACCTACAGAACAAAAGCAATTCACTTTACCTGACTAATCAGAGCATAATAATTGTAATGATCAGTCTTGTAGAAAATAAAAAAAAGGCTCATTAAAGAGAAGGTGTGAACAGGAGTTCAATGTTAATTTGGTTAACATTCTTAAATCCATATAGATTTTTAAATTGCTATTCTTGACTGTCCAAAGTTCAAGAATCCATAGAAAGAAGGCGTAATCCTCAGTTCTTGCTTTGTGCAATTAACCAACTCAATTTTTGAAGTGAAGTAGGCTGTTTTGCTTTTAGGTTTTCAGGTTAGAACTTAGAATTAATAAGCTTTGGAGCATTTATCATATCTGTAGGCAAAGGTCTCTGAGTGCATATGGATCTCGGGCACTCCAATGAAGCAAAACAGACCAGGTCACATCCAGAGATGCTGAGGCATTTGAGAATGTGATACCACACCCCTCCCCACAAACCCATTTTGGCTTGATGACTAAAATTGCACTGGTGGAACAGGCTTGATCTTGAACTCGGCAAATCATTGTGAATGCCATTCATTCCTATCACAGGTGACAGAGCCATCACAACTTGGCAGGTGATTCTCATGCCTTGATGGATTTGTCTTGATAAGAAGCAAACCCAAGGAGAGGCCATAACCATGAGGAAAAAATATCTCTGTGTGCTATAGAAAATACTTTCTGACTTATTTCGTATTTTGCCTTGGGCTGAAGTTGTTCAAATCATAACATAGAAATCTGGATCATCTGTTGACAGGAACAGTTAGTAAACTGAACAGATGCTGCCAACGAAATAGACAATGATATATTCTAGAACTGCTTCAAATCATAGAAAAAGGATATGAAATACTTACTCTTCCCAAGGCAAGATACATTCTGCATTAAAATTTCAATGTATTCAGTCACAATTTTCCTTTCACTGGTTAGTCCAGTGATTGTGTATCTTCACAATGAAGCGATCAAAGGAGAGGCTCCAAAATGTGAATGGCTCTTAACCTAAGGTGGGCTATTCTTTGGCTGATGAGAAAAATCTTTCTTAGCAATGTTTTATCCAATCTGAATCTTGATATGTGGGAAGATAAACTGAGCTGGGTAAGGCCATTCTGTTGCTTTGGGCCATTCACATAGATGGAGATGCTGACTCTCTTTCAGCAAGCTCCTTTTACACAAGCCTATCTTATATATAGATGTGTGTGGGCTAGTGCAAAGAATAGTGTGACACTAAATATTACCTTAGAGGTTAAAACCAATATGAAAATATACAGCTAGACCACATGACTATGAGGATTATCGAGGAAATAATTATCTCAATATTGACATCTACTTGAAGCAATATAAGAACAATGTCTATCCCTGGGTGAATAATTAAAAATAATTGGCAGACATCACAAACAAGAATGTATTTACTAGAAATGTCTGTTTAGCTTCTCTTGTATTGATATCAGATGAGGTTACTAGTGAGTAGTCAGGCTATAGATTATCTGAGGTTAAGTGAGCTGAAAGCCAGTTTGACCTTGGTTTCTATGAAGGATCAGAACAATGCTAACTGAATAAATTCATTCAAGAGTTTGGTTCAAGTTTTGAAGTCTTCCTGGTGTGATATATTATTTCATCTTGTAAAATACCATGTCCATTATCCACAACCAGCTACTACCCTGAACATGTTTCCTAATGTACATGTTCGTCCAAATCAAGGACGGAATTGTGGTGATGAAGTTCTCTATTTCCAATGAATATTCTGTTAAACGGTGACCGAAGGACTATGCAATAAGAGGTACCCAGATGACGCTTCTTAAACTTTACTGTGGGTGAAGAACTAGGAACTGGCTTTGAGATATTCCCTGGGTCTGGGAGTCCTGGCTCTGTGGAACGGCATATGCTCACCCTTTATAAGGCATAAATCAATCTTCAGAACAACAACACAAAGCAGATTCAATTATGGGAAATTGGACTGAAGATGAACATTGATTCAATTGTTTCAAAATTTATGCAGGTGATGCTACTAGATATGGCTAGCTGATGTAGAGTAGGCAAATGCTTAAGAATAAAGAATACTTCTTTTGATCTAGAACAAAGCACAAGTCTGTAGTTTTTAAATAAGAGCATTCTAGAATTCTGTGGTATATGCAAGGTTGAGAAAGATAAAAATAACCATCTTCATGGAATTTACAGCCTCGCAGTTAGCATAAAACTAATGGTGATGAAATGTAAACCTTCGAGCACTCTAAAAGGTCACAGATTCTAAAATAAGATGTACGGATGGTGAAGTGGTCCTTGAAGTGTTGGCAGGATGCATGTTGGAGCTCAAGCAGGCTGCTGAGAGCACTTTGAGTGAGAGTAATGAAAAATATTTGTATTCTGGATGCACAGAAAACAGAGCTAGGAGGAATTCTTGATGGATTGGACATGGAAAGAGAGAGAAGGGCGGTAAGATTCTAGAGGGAATTGGTCTGGATGAAAGTGTCAAGCCGTGGTAAATGAGAGAGGTGGACTAATTCTTTTGGACTTGTGCAAAAATTGAAAATGCATAGAGAGACCAACTGCTGTAACATCCAGTCAGCGCTGCATGCTTCTTTTCCATATTTTTGGGTCCAGACCTTCCCCTGTGTCATATTTATGATTCTTTTGTCATAGGCTGCCTAAGAAATGTCATCTGAAACAAGCAGTTCTGAATATTTTCTCTTCGCTCAGTTTTAAGCATTTGAAGCTGAGGAGAGTTTTCAAGTCAGAGAATCAGTTTTCGCTAAGTTGTACTATTAAAACAGTGACATACTCAGCTGCATTAATTCAAGGTAGGTCATGTATTAAATGTTCTTTTGCAATTAGTCTCTGGAACTTGCAAGTCCCATGACAGCCTGACTAAGAGCAAGTCAGGTGTTGAGTGAAACTGCTGTAGAGATGCTAATGGGGAGCACTCAGAGCCAGGACTAATCAATTCTGTTACAGAATTAGAAGTTACAGACCCTATGCATCTATTCAGAGCCTTAGGAGTTCACAGAGATAAAACTGTTTACAAACCCCTTCACCTCCCAGCTCCCTTGGCAGCTGTAAGTCATCTGGGGTGAACTGACTGCTTACTCTTCAGTCGGGTAATATAGATTTGGTACCTCTGGGAGAGACACCTTCCATGAAGTATGACCACTGCTTACTTGAAAACATCAGGTTTCTTGTGCAAAACAGACCCTTTAGAGAGAGAAGAGGAGAGGAGATGGATAGAGAGAGACAGAAAAAAAAAGAGATATTTTGATTACGTTTGAAATACATTTTGAACGAATTCATACCCTAAGTGCACAAACCACAAAACTGGATGGTAGAGGAAAGCAGGAATTCAGTGATATATAAAAGATGTATGCAATGTGAATGTTTTAGTAGAATAAAATAGAACCAGATAATTTGGTAAAAACCTGCCTCTACAAAGACATTGAAGGTAGCACTTTCCCCATATACCAGTCAACTCCACTCTAATACTCTGTGAATTGAATGTGTCTTTCTACATTTGTTATATACCTTCCTTGTGATTTTCCAGACCATCCACTGAGACTGACTGCATCTTGTGCAATTCTCTCTTCACCGTCTCTACAAAACACCAATATATTGATGTGATATGAACCAGTGGTCCAACAAAATCTTTTGGAAAGCAGTCATGTCCAATGGTATATTAAAATGTCTATATTGATATAGGGCATAAAGTTGGAAAAAACAAAGTTCTGATTCTTGGGTCCCCTGGAAAGCCCTGAGTTTTATCTTTGGATCCCACAAGGTGACATGAGAGAACAAACTCATGGTAGTTGTCTTTGGTCCTCAACATGAATCATGCATGGTATGTATGTGCCAAAATTCAAATGCCCACAGACACACTTGGAATACACACACACACACACACACACACACACACACACACACACAATTAAGCAAATCAAAACGAGACTTGGAAAACTCCTGATAAGGTCACTAATTAGATGTGTACATTATATGGAATTATTTTCACCTTGAATTACCATTTGTGCCTTATCTACTCAACATGGTCAGCTTCCTTAAAGATATCATAGTTGAGATTCCATTATTCCCTGGGTGGTGTTTTCTTGCTCTGACACAGTATTAGGGTACATAGTAGTATCACAGATTTTGCAAACCTCTGTTCAGAATGTTCGGTTAAGCATTACCACGACAACAGCATACATCTTGTATAGAACCACAGATCTATTTTAATTTCTGGTGCTTCCTTCTGCTTATACTGCCATCATTGATGTATGATTAAAATGTACAAGAGGAATAACAAACTGTTGTCTATTGCTTTGCCTGACACAGTTCAGCAGGGAACTCTCCCCCTTATTATTTTATTTATGTTTTTTCTTCTTTTGGACGTTTTTAATTAGCATTTTAAATGATATCCCTTTACCTAATTTCCTTTCCAGAAACCTACTATCTCATCTTCCCTCTCCCTCCATCTATGAGGGTCCTCTCTCACCCACCCAAACAATCCTTCCCACCTCCCTGCCCTGAAATTTCCCTACACTGGGGGATTGATACTTGACAGTACTAAGGCCTCTCCTGCCGTTGATGCCCAACAAGGCCATCATCTGCTACATATGCGGATGGAGCCATAGGTCCATCCCTGTGTAGACTTGGGATGGAAGTTTAGTCCCTGTGATCTATACAGCACCTGGTTGGTTGACATTGTTGTTTTTCTTATGGGGTTGCAAACTCCTTTAGCTACTTCAGTCCTTTCTCTAACTCCTCTATTGGGGGTCCCTTTCTTAGTTCAATGGTTTGTCAGGCTCTGGCAGAGTCTCTTAGAAGACAGCTATATCAGGCTCTTGTCAGCATGCACTTCTTGGCATCCACAATATTATTTGGGTTTGGTGTCAGTATGTGGGATGGATCCCTCAGGTGTGGCAGAAAACTCCCCTTATTATACTCAAGAGAAATACTACTGGTAGGCAAGCTGACCTGAGAGTTATAAATGATGTATTCTAAAGGAGCATTGCTTAGATATGGGCCTTGATTCCTGATCTTTCCAGGACATTTATCATGAAGGGGTGTTGAATTTTGTCAAATGCTTTCTCAGCATCTAATGAAATGATCATGCAGTTTTTTCTTTGAGTTTGTTTATATAGTGGATTACATCGATGGATTTCTGTATATTAAACCATCCCTGAATCCCCAGGATGAAGCCTACATGATCATGATGGATGACCGTTTTGCTGTGCTCTTGGATTCGGTTAGCAAGAATTTTGTTGAGTATTTTTGCATCAATATTCATAATGGAAATTGGTCTGAAGTTCTCTTTCTTTGTTGGGTCTTGGTGTGATTTAGGTATATGAGTAATTGTGGCTTCATAGAAGGAATTTGGTAGTGCTCTGTCTGTTTCTATTTTGTGGAATAGTTTGGACAGTACTGGTATGAGGTCTTCTACGAAGGTCTGATAGATTTGTGCACTAAACCCATCTGTTCCGGGGCTCTTTATGGTTGGGAGACTTTTATTAACTGCTTCTATTTCTTTAGGAGTTATGGGGTTGTCTAGATTGTTTATTTGTTCCTGATTCAACTGTGGTACCTGGTATCTGTGTAGAAAATTGTCCATTTCCTCCAGATTTTTCAGTTCTGTTGAATGCAGGCTTTTGTAGTAGGATCTGACGAATTTTTTAATTTCTTCAGATTCTATTGTTATGGCTCCCTTTTCATTTCTGATTTTGTTAATTTGGATACACTCTCTGTGACCTCTGGTTAGTCTGGGTAAGGGTTTATCTATCTTGCTGATTTTCTCAAAGAACCAGCTCCTGTTTTTATTGATTCTTTGTATAGTCCTTTTTTTTTCTACTTGGTGGGTTTCAGCCCAGGGTTTGATTATTTCCTGCCTTCTACTCCTCTTGGGTTTATTTATTTCTTTTTATTCTAGAGCTTTTAGGTAGGCTGTCAAGCTTCTGACATAAGCTCTCTCCTGTTTCTTTTTGCAGGCAATGAGAGCTATGAGTTTTCCTCTTAGCACAGCTTTTCATAAGTTTGGGTATCTTGTATCTTCATTTCCATTAAATTCTAAGAAATCTTTAATTTCTTTCATTATTTCTCCCTTGACCAAGTTGTCATTGAGTAGATAATTTTTCAACTTCCATGCATATGTGAGCTTTCTGTCATTACTGTTGCTATTGAAGACAAGGCTTAGTCCATGGTGATCTGATAGGATGCATGTGATTATTTCTATCTTCTTGTATCTGTTGAGGTCTGTTTTGTGACCGATTATATGGTCAATTATGGAAAAGGTACCATGAGGTGCTGAGAAAAAGGTATGTTTTTTTTGTTTTAGGATAGAATGTTCTATAGATATGTGTTAAATCCATTTGGTTCATAACTTATGTTAGTTTCTCTATGTCTCTGTTTAACTTCTGCTTCCATGATCTGTCTATTGGTGAGAAATCTCCTACTATTACTGTGTGAGGTGAAATGTGTGCTTTGAGCTTTGGTAAGGTTTCTATTATGAATGTATGTGCCCATGCGTTTGGAGCATAGATATTTAGGATTGAGAGTTAGTTCATCTTAGTGGTTAAAGCAATATACAGCAAACCAGTAGCTAACATCAAACTAAATGGAGAGAAAATTGAAGCAATCCCTCTAAAATCAGGGACTAGACAGGCTGCCCCTCTCTGCCTAGTTATTCAATATAGTACTCGAAGTCCTGGCCAGAGCAATAGGACAACAAAATTAGATCAATGGGATACAAATATGAAGGGAAGGAATCAAAATATCACTATTTTCAAATGACATGATTGTGTACTTAAATGACCCCAAAAGTTCCACCGGAGAACTATTTAACCTGATAAATAATTTCAGCAAAGTGTTGAGGTATAAAATTAACTCACACAAATCAGTAGCCTTCCTCTACTCAAAGGATAAAAAGGCTGAGAAAGAAATTAGGGAAATGATGCCCTTCACAACAGTCCCAAATAACATAGAATATCTTGGAATGACTTTAACCAAGCAAGTAAAAGATCTGTATGGCAAGAATTTCAAGTCGGTGAAGAAAGAAATTGAGGAAGATCTCAGAAGACAGAAAGGTCTTCCACGCTCATGGATTGGTAGGATTAATATAATAAAAATGCCCATTTGCACTTAAGTCCAAGTGGATCAAGAACCTCCACATCAAAGCAGATACACTCAAACTAATAGAAGAAAAACTAGGGCAGCATGTTGAACACATGGGCACTGGAAAAAATTTCCTGAACAAAACACCAATAGCTTATGCTCTCAGATCAAGAATCGACAAATGGGATCTCATAAAACTGCAAAGCTTCTGTAAGGCAAAGGACACTGTGGTTAGGAGAAAACGGCAACCAACAGATTGGGAAAAGATCTTTACCAATCTTACAACAGACAGAGGGCTTGTATCCAAAATATACAAAGAACTCAAGAAGTTAGACCGCAGGGAAACAAATAACCCTATTAAAAAATGGGTATCAGAGCTAAACAAAGAATTCACAGCTGAGGAATGCCGAATGGCTGAGAAACACCTAAAGAAATGTTCAACATCTTTAGTCATAAGGGAAATGCATATGAAAACAACCCTGAGATTTCACCTCACACCAGTGAGAATGGCTAAGATCAAAAACTCAGATGACAGCAGATGCTGGCAAGGATGTGGAGAAAGAGGAACACTCCTCCATTGTTGGTGGGATTGCAGACTGATACAACCATTCTGGAAATCAGTCTGGAGGTTCCTCAGAAAATTGGACATTGAACTGCCTGAGGATCCAGCTATACCTCTCTTGGGCATATACCCAAAAGATGCCCCAACATATAAAAAAAGACACGTGCTCCACTATGTTCATCGCAGCCTTATTTATAATAGCCAGAAACTGGAAAGAACCCAGATGCCCTTCAACAGAGGAATGGATACAGAAAATGTGGTACATCTACACAATGGAGTACTACTCAACTATCAAAAACAATGACTTTAGGAAATTCATAGACAAATGTTTGGAACTGGAAAATATCATCCTGAGTGAGGTAAACCAATTACAGAAAAACACACATGGTATGCACTCATTGATAAGTGGCTATTAGCCCAAATGCTTGAATTACCCTGGATGCCTAGAACACATGAAACTCAAGATGGATGATCAAAATGTGAATGCTTCAGTCCTTCTTTAAAAGGGGAACAAGAATACCCTTGGCAGGGAAGAGAGAGGCAAAGATTAAAACAGAGACTGAAGGAACACCCATTCAGAGCCTGCCCCACATGTGGCCAATACATATACAGCCACCCAATTAGACAAGATGGATGAAGCAAAGAAGTGCAGGCCAACAGAAGCCGGATGTAGATCTCTCCTGAGAGACACAGCCAGAATACAGCAAATACAGAGGCGAATGCCAGCAGCAAACCACTGAACTGAGAATAGGACCCCCGTTGAAGGAATCAGAGAAAGAACTGGAAGAGCTTAAAGGGGCTCGAGACCCCTTATGAACAACAATACCAAGCAACCAGAGCTTCCAGGGACTAAGCCACTACCTAAAGACTATACATGGACTGACCCTGGACTCTGACCTCATAGGTAGCAATGAATATCCTAGTAAGAGCACCAGTGGAAGGGGAAGCCCTGGGTCCTGCTAAGACTGAACCCCCAGTGAACGTGATTGTTGGGGGGAGGGCAGCAATGGGGGAAGGGTGGGGAGGTGAACACCCATAAAGAAGGGACGGGGGAGGGATTAGGGGGATGTTTGCCCGGAAACCGGGAAAGGGAATAACATTTGAAATGTAAATAAGAAATACTCAAGTTAATAAAAAAAATGGCCATTTGCCAAAAGCAATCTACAGATTTAATGCAATCTCCATCAAAATTCCTCCTCAATTTTTTTATAAAGATAGAAAGAGCAATTTGCAAATTCGTTTGAAATAACAAAAATCCCAGGACGGTGAAAACTATACTCAACAATAAAAGAATTTCTGGGGGAATCACCATCCCTGAACTCAAGCAGTATTACAGAGCAATAGTGATAAAAATGCATGGTATTGGTACAGAGACAGACAGATAGACCAATGGAAGAGAATTGAAGACCCAGAAACGAACCCACACACCTATGGGCACTTCATCTTTGACAAAGGACCCAAAACCATCCAATGTAAGAAAGATAGCGTTTTCAGGAAATGGTGCTGGTTCAACTGGAGGTCAGCATGTAGAAGAATGCAGATTGATCCATTCTTATCACCCTGTACAAAGCTTAAGTCCAAGTGGATCAAGAACCTCCACATCAAAACAGATACACTCAAACTAATAGAAGAAAAACTAGGGAAGCATCTGGAACACATGGGCACTGGAAAAAATGTGCCACATTTTCTGTATACATTCCTCTGTTGAAGGGCATCTGGGTTCTTTCCAGCTTCTGGGCACTGGAAAAAATTTCCTGAACAAAACACCAATGGCTTATGCTCTAAGATCAGGAATCAACAAATGGGACCTCATAAAACTGCGAAGCTTCTGTTATGACAAAATGGCAACCAACAGATTGGGAAAAGATCTTTACCAATCCTACATCTCATAGAGGGCTAATATCCAAATTATACAAAGAACTCAAGAAGTTAGACTCCAGAGAGTCAAATAACCCTATTAAAAATGGGGTACAGAGCTAAACAAAACATTGTCAGCTGAGGAATATCGAATGGAGGAAAAGCACCTAAAGAAATGTTCAACATCCTTAGTCATCAGGGAAATGCAAATCAAAACAATCCTGAGATTCTACTTTACACCAGTCAGAATGGCTAAGATAAAAACCTCAGGTGATAGCAGATGCTGGCGAGGATGTGGAGAAAGAAGAAAACTCCTCCATTGTTGGTGGGATTGCAAACTGGTACAACCACTCTGGAGATCAGTCTGGAGGTTCCTCAGAAAATAGGACATTGAACTATCTGAGGAACCAGCAATACCTCTCCTGGACATCTACCCAAAAGATGCCCCAACATAAAACAAAGTCACATGTTCCATTATGTTAATAGCAACCCATTTATAATGGCCAGAAGCTGGAAAGAACCCATTTGCCCTTCAACAGAGGAATGGCTTCAAAGAATTTGGTACATCTACACAATGGAGTACTACTCAGCTATCAAAAACAATGACTTCATGAAATTCATAGGCAAATGGAATGAACTGGAAAATATCATCCTGAGTGAGGTAACCCAGTCACAGAAAAACACACTTTGTATGCACTCACTGATAAGTGGATATTAGCCCAAAAGCTCGAATTACCCAAGATGCAATCCACAGACCACAGGAACTCAAAAAGAAGGATGACCAAAGTACAGATGCTCTCACTCCTTCTTAAGAGGGGGGAAAATATATTCATAAGAGGGGATATGGAAGCGAACTTTAGAGCAGCGACTGAAGAATTGGCCATTCAGAGACTGCCCCACATATGGCCCATGTGACATATATATATATATATATATATATATATATATATATATATATATATATATATATATAGTCACCAAAACTAGATAAGATTGATGAATCTAAAAAGTGCATGCTGTAAGGGACCGGATATAGATCTCTCCTGAGAGACACATCCAGAACATGTCAAATACATAGATGAATGCTAGCTGCAAACCACTGAGCTGAAAACAGGGCCCCCTTAGGGGGACTGGAAGAAGGATTGAAAGAGCTGAAGGGGCTTGCAACCCCATAAGAATGCCAACCAACCAGAGCTTCCAGGTACTGTACCACTGACCCAGGGCTCCAACTGCATATATAGTAGAGAATAGACTTGTTGGGGCTCCAGTGGAAGGGGAAGCTCTTGGTCCTACCAAAGGTTGGACCCCCAGTGCAGGGGAATGTCGGTGGGTGGGTAGTGTTAAGGGGGATGGATGGGGGGATCAACCAAAGGTGGGAGGGGTATGGGGTGGGGGCTTATGGACAGGAAACCAGGAAAAGGAATAACATTTGAAATGTAAGTAAAGAAATATGTTTAATTAAAAAAATAAAAAACTTATAATATTAGAAAAGTTTAATATTTTATATAATTGGCAAATAAAAAGAAATTATATATTGTATAAAAATATAATAAAATAAAGGGGCATTGCAGTGGAAGTATGTATACAGAAATGAAGCTTGGGAATCAGGCCAGTCAGAGGAAAGCTATGCTCCATCAGTCACTAGTTTGAGAAAACTACAATAATCTGAACACCTTTTTCCTGACTAAAGGCTGGCCCTCATTTTAAACAGCTCTTGAAGAATTTAAACAAGTTAGTGACTTATAAAATCTTGAAGATTTGATCACCACAAAATATACATGTAATAAATATCATCTACTGCATAACAAACTTCCCATGAGATTGTAAAATTCTGAGAATTTTATTTACATGTTGTCCAATTTAACTTTACCCAAGCACAGTGAGTCTTCTCTCAAATGCTTTTGAAAATTTCGGCTTCAGTAGGAGAGATGCTGGCTATAGTTTTATGGTTAATACACACAACTTTGTACCACAACTTGAATAATTTGGCGATTCGAATATGCAATGTACATGATAGCTGCCTTTCAAAGCTGAGGGATTTGCATGGCATTACCAACATAATCCTCTTCTGTGAACTCCAACACTCATTAGATATGACTTTATTAGGTTATTTCTCCAAATGTATGTAAGAGAAATTAATTACCAGCAGCA
The DNA here is from genome assembly GCF_021556685.1 of Rattus norvegicus. Taxonomy (NCBI): domain Eukaryota; kingdom Metazoa; phylum Chordata; class Mammalia; order Rodentia; family Muridae; genus Rattus; species Rattus norvegicus. The sequence continues at coordinate 92,453,751 of NC_141547.1, forward strand.
TAGCGGCACTTATAAATGAATAATGCATTAAGCAAAATCCTGTCACACAATATATTTATCCTATCCATATTGTCCTTGAAAGTTAGTAGAATGCTTTTTAAAGAAGACCTTTAAAAAAGAAATATACAAGCAGTCACTGAGTTCTTTTACGTAGAAAGATTATTCAGTGGAGATCAATTCTAAAGTAAGCTGTCAGCACTCCAAATTATTAAAACAACCACTGTTCAAGAAAAATATGCCAAAGTAGGAAGGACTATGGTGATTCTTGGAGCAGGGATGGGGGAATTTATCCCAGACAATATGCTGTAATGTGAACAAGTCAATCAGTGCTTTCAAAGACTTTGCCACCCAGGTGTGCACAATGGTTTCCCCACCCATGAAAGTTAAACGGTGGAACTGTTAAGGAGATTGTGTGCCCAGGCAAGAAAGATGTTCTATTTTTCATTGCAGTGTGTGAACTATCAGAAAAGACAAAATGCTGAAAACAGTAGGATTCAAAAATAAATCTGCTCAGTCTTTCTGTTGAGTGGGTAAAGCTTCTGTGTATCTGTTGAAATTTCTAAACTGTTCTTTGATGCAGTGCGGCAATAAGGGATCTGGATATATCATTCCATATAGTCACTGGTTCTAGCAAGGAAGGTGAGGATGTAAACCAAATACGTCCTGTTGGTTACCTGAAGGAATTTCCTTGACATATTAGTTGTTACTTGTTCAAAAATAGTTGCGTCTGGCTCGTTTTATCAGGTGACTGGGTGCACCAGGTCTCTCTTTTGCTCTGGCATTGCTGTCCTTTCGTGGTCATCGTAATAGGGCACTGTGTTAGAATTTTTCCTAGTCCCCTGTTGATCACTACTATAAGCCACAATCTGCCAACTCATGGTCTTTTGTTTTCTCCATCAAGTTTTGGCTTCTAGTCTACCACTAGGAAAATAATTGCACATATGATTTGGTGCAACAAACAATGTCTCAGATGTTATTGGGAAAGCAAGTGCTCATTCACAAATGTCATCAAACTTGGATAAAACACAAGATTAAACATTTTTCAGACTTCTAAGGAAGTCTTGGTTACAATGGAGGAACCAATTTTCATTTCCATTAGAACAACCATTAGAGTTTTCAACACATAATCTGGCTTCCTATAGTAGACATCCAACTAGAGACAGCATTTGTGAATTTTGGCTATATTGGAAATTAGTAATTTTAAATTACTTACAGAAAGCCATCTTAGAATATGTTGGAAAATACTGCCCTTGGTACCTAACTAGATCACCCACATTTTTGTTCAATTTATTTTATTGCAATTCTGCATGTTAAGAATTATTGATATCTTCAAAAAGAAATGCTTCGTATGGTGGAGATTGGAAAATTAAATATGTAAAAGAAAATGTTGTAATGACATATATTATGGCACATTTATAAAGCTTGATCTTTTTCTCTAGACAAAAGGAAAGACCTGAGGAAAATAACATAGTTGGGAATTAGTGTGGGAGAGTGATCCAGCTAGTGATAGGGTTAGAGTTAATGTCAATATCAGGCTACACTAACATAGATGATGTGAATAAACTATGGTTCTTATAAGACTTTGTCCTAAAGTTCTGCTGATTCTGAAAACATGATCTGTAAAACATGACAGAATGCATGCTTTAGGAATGATCACCAGAAAGTGGTTTCACTGTCCAATCTGATTATTTCTAAATGTATTCCATGAATAGACAAAAATTATGAACAAGAAAGAGCTTAGTGTCTTCATCAGTGAGTCTTCTGGTTAAATAAAATGCAATGAGGTAAAATCTGTTTATGTGAAACTGGTTTCAGGGTTGGTGCATTATAAACTATAATGCTAGGTAATAATAATTTTAGGTAGGAGCACATTGCAGCACACACATCCAATAGTGAGATGTTTCCTTGTAGATAATTATTCTGTTAAGTAGCAAAAAGCTGTAGATTGTCTAAGAATTTCATGTAAAGTAACCTCATATTTACTGGATCACTAGTTTGGGGGGCTGGGTACCTTGATTTTGGCAGCATTTGGCTCCAAGATGTCTTTATCCCCAAGTGATTTAAATATGCTGAACCAGCATTGAGTCTGGGTGCTAAACAAGTCTAAGACAGATGAGGTAGATAGTCCTGAGCAGAAACTGGATTATGAAGATGAGTTTCATCTGTGTTAGGAAAGGGCTGCGTAGAGAAAAAAGCACCTATGAAATGCATTGAGCCAAAAATTTTCACTCACCTGAGATAATGCTATCTACTCTTTGGCTTGCTCAGTCATTGTTTATATACTCAAGTGTGTAACTGGTATGTTTTTAAATCACTCTTAAACAATGTACCTAGTAATCTAAATAAGAATACTCTATTCTTTTCATATTTATTTTTAAAATTGTCTTGATTCTTGAGAAATACATACAGGTATACAATGGAACATTATCCGCTGCCTCTTTTTCCTATCCAGCTCTCCTTTTAAAGTTATAGCCCTTCTTCTCAATTCCATGTCTTATGTTTCATTTGATTTTTTGATATGCACAGTGGATATGTGCATAGGTGTGGGGTCATCCATTAGAATAAGGTTATCATACCAGGAAATACATCATGTATAAAGTTTATTCTCCCTCACTCTAGCTATCAGCTGGCCATACCGCCTCAGTAAGTTTGTACCCTAGTGACCGTTTCTCACATTTATGCTGGAAGTTTAGTTTCTTTAATCTTATACAGATTTTATGCAGATAAACACAGCTGCTGTGAGGTCAGGAATGTGATAGCTATGGCATGCTGAGACTATATGGTTTTAGACCAGTCTACCTCCCTCCATTTCTTACATTCATCCAGTATCCATTCTGCAACATCCCATGAGCCTTGATGTGGAGGGAGTTAAAACAGGTGTTCTGTTGGGCTGAACACTCAGTTTCCTATACTTGGCAATTTAACCAGTTACATATCTGTCAACTTACTTCATCCCAGGACAAAAAAGTCTTTTCTGATTGATGTTGAGAACATCTCAAGTCTACACGTACATGCACAAACATTTGTAAGGCGACTCACTGGTGTGACCACTTAGCAATGATAATAGCAAGTTCTACTCTGTGGCTGTCAAACTTTTGACCAGTATTGCAGTACTAGACATACAGTTTCCTCCTATGGAAACAATCACATTAAAAAATGTATATCTTAAATGTTTATCTTCTTACCAGTTGTTTACTACTTAACTGATGAAGCTTCTATAAATGAATAGCATAAACAACGAATTGACTCTTTATATTCCTGTTTATGCAAATGCTGTTTTCACGAAACTATATAATTTGAAATCAAATTTAGTATAGAGTACATAATGAATATGTGTATTTCTGTGATCTTGTAGAGGCACTTTCTTAACTTGCTGAATCAAATGTGGGTATATTCTTGAACCCTCTGCAATTTTACTTTTTACTTTTTTTTTGAGAGATCAATGTTGTTAGTGCTTTAAAATAACAAATATGATAAAATATGTATTTCTTTTTTTTTATTAACTTGAGTATTTCTTATATACATTTCAAGTGTTATTCCCTTTCCCGGTTTCCGGGCAAACATCCCCCTCCCTCCTCCCCTTCCTTATGGGTGTTCCCCTCCCAACCCTCCCCCCATTGCCGCCCTCCCCCCATAGTCTAGTTCACTGGGGGTTCAGTCTTAGCAGGACCCAGGGCTTCCCCTTCCACTGGTGCTCTTACTAGGATATTCATTGCTACCTATGGGGTCAGAGTCCAGGGTCAGTCCATGTATAGTATTTAGGTAGTGGCTTAGTCCCTGGAAGCTCTGGTTGCTTGACATTGTTGTACTTTTGGGGTCTCGAGCCCCTTCAAGCTCTTCCAGTTCTTTCTCTGATTCCTTCAACGGGGGACCTATTCTCAGTTCAGTGGTTTGCTGCTGGCATTCGCCTCTGTATTTGCTGTATTCTGGCTGTGTCTCTCAGGAGCGATCTACATCCGGCTCCTGTGGGTCTGCACTTCTTTGCTTCATCCATCTTGTCTAATTGGGTGGCTGTATATGTATGGGCCACATGTGGGGCAGGCTCTGAATGGGTGTTCCTTCAGTCTCTGTTTTAATCTTTGCCTCTCCCTTCCCTGCCAAGGGTATTCTTTTTCCTCATTTAAAGAAGGAGTGAAGCATTCACATTTTGATCATCCATCTTGAGTTTCGTTTGTTCTAGGGATCTAGGGTAATTCAAGCATTTGGGCTAAAAGCCACTTATCAATGAGTGCATACCATGTATGTCTTTCTGTGATTGGGTTAGCTCACTCAGGATGATATTTTCCAGTTCCAACCATTTGCCTACGAATTTCATAAACTCGTTGTTTTTGATAGCTGAGTAATATTCCATTGTGTAGATGTACCACATTTTCTGTATCCATTCCTCTGTTGAAGGGCATCTGGGTTCTTTCCATTTTCTGGCTATTATAAATAAGGCTGCGATGAACATAGTGGAGCACGTGTCTCTTTTATATGTTGAGGCATCTTTTGGGTATATGCCCAAGAGAGGTATAGCTGGATCCTCAGGCAGTTCAATGTCCAATTTTCTGAGGAACCTCCGGACTGATTTCCAGAATGGTTTTACCAGTCTGCAATCCCACCAACAATGGAGGAGTGTTCCTCTTTCTCCACATCCTGGCCAGCATCTGCTGTCACCTGAGTTTTTGATCTTAGCCATTCTCACTGGTGTGAGGTGAAATCTCAGGGTTGTTTTGATTTGAATTTCCCTTATGACTAAAGATGTTGAACATTTCTTTAGGTGTTTCTCAGCCATTCGGCATTCCTCAGCTGTGAATTCTTTGTTTAGCTCTGATACCCATTTTTTAATAGGGTTATTTGTTTCCCTGCGGTCTAACTTCTTGAGTTCTTTGTATATTTTGGATATAAGGCCTCTATCTGTTGTAGGATTGGTAAAGATCTTTTCCCAATCTGTTGGTTGCCGTTTTGTCCTAACCACCGTGTCCTTTGCCTTACAGAAGCTTTGCAGTTTTATGAGATCCCATTTGTCGATTCTTGATCTTAGAGCATAAGCCATTGGTGTTTTGGTCAGGAAATTTTTTCCAGTGCCCATGTGTTCCAGATGCTTCCCTAGTTTTTCTTCTATTAGTTTGAGTGTGTCTGGTTTGATGTGGAGGTCCTTGATCCACTTGGACTTAAGCTTTGTACAGGGTGATAAGGATGGATCGATCTGCATTCTTCTACATGTTGACCTCCAGTTGAACCAGCACCATTTGCTGAAAATGCTATCTTTTTTCCATTGGATGGTTTTGGCTCCTTTGTCAAAAATCAAGTGACCATAGGTGTGTGGGTTCATTTCTGGGTCTTCAATTCTATTCCATTGGTCTATCTGTCTGTCTCTGTACCAATACCATGCAGTTTTTATCACTATTGCTCTGTAATACTGCTTGAGTTCAGGGATAGTGATTCCCCCTGAAGTCCTTTTATTGTTGAGGATAGCTTTAGCTATCCTGGGTTTTTTGTTATGCCAGATGAATTTGCAAATTGTTCTGTCTAACTCTTTGAAGAATTGGATTGGTATTTTGATGGGGATTGCATTGAATCTGTAGATTGCTTTTGGTAAAATGTCCATTTTTAAAGTACTAATCCTGCCAATCCATGAGCATGGGAGATCTTTCCATCTTCTGAGGTCTTCTTCAATTTCTTTCCTCAGTGTCTTGAAGTTCTTATTGTACAGATCTTTTACTTGCTTGGTTAAAGTCACACCGAGGTACTTTATATTATTTGGGTCTATTATGAAGGGTGTCGTTTCCCTAATTTCTTTCTCGGCTTGTTTCTCTTTTGTATAGAGGAAGGCAACTGATTTATTTGAGTTAATTTTATACCCAGACACTTTGCTGAAGTTGTTTATCAGCTTTAGTAGTTCTCTGGTGGAACTTTTGGGATCACTTAAATATACTATCATGTCATCTGCAAATAGTGATATTTTGACTTCTTCTTTTCCGATCTGTATCCCCTTGATCTCCTTTTGTTGTCTGATTGCTCTGGATAGAACTTCAAGAACTATATTGAATAAGTAGGGAGAGAGTGGGCAGCCTTGTCTAGTCCCTGATTTTAGTGGGATTGCTTCAAGTTTCTCTCCATTTAGTTTAATGATAGCAACTGGTTTGCTGTATATGGCTTTTACTATGTTTAGATATGGGCCTTGAATTCCTATTCTTTCCAGGACTTTTATCATGAAGGGGTGTTGAATTTTGTCAAATGCTTTCTCAGCATCTAATGAAATGATCATATGGTTCTGTTCTTTCAGTTTGTTTATATAATGGATCACGTTGATGGTTTTCCATATATTAAACCATCCCTGCATGCCTGGGATGAAGCCTACTTGATCATGGTGGATGATTGTTTTGATGTGCTCTTGAATTCGGTTTGCCAGAATTTTATTGAGTATTTTTGCGTCGATATTCATAAGGGAAATTGGTCTGAAGTTCTCTTTCTTTGTTGTGTCTTTGTGTGGTTTAGGTATAAGATTAATTGTGGCTTCGTAGAAGGAATTCGGTAGTGCTCCATCTGTTTCAATTTTGTGGAATAGTTTGGATAATATTGGTATGAGGTCTTCTATGAAGGTTTGATAGAATTCTGCACTAAACCCGTCTGGACCTGGGCTCTTTTTGGTTGGGAGACCTTTAATGACTGCTTCTATTTCCTTAGGAGTTATGGGGTTGTTTAACTGGTTTATCTGTTCCTGATTTAACTTCGATACCTGGTATCTGTCTAGGAAATTGTCCATTTCCTGAAGATTTTCAAGTTTTGTTGAATATAGGCTTTTATAGTAAGATCTGATGATTTTTTTGCATTTCCTCTGAATCTGTAGTTATGTCTCCCTTTTCATTTCTGATTTTGTTAATTTGGACGCACTCTCTGTGTCCTCTCGTTAGTCTGGCTAAGGGTTTATCTATCTTGTTGATTTTCTCAAAGAACCAACTTTTGGTTCTGTTGATTCTTTCTGTGGTCCTTTTTGTTTCTACTTGGTTGATTTCAGCTCTGAGTTTGATTATTTCCTGCCTTCTACTCCTCCTGGGTGTATTTGCTTCTTTTTGTTCTAGAGCTTTTAGGTGTGCTGTCAAGCTGCTGACATATGCTCTTTCCTGTTTCTTTCTGCAGGCACTCAGCGCTATGAGTTTTCCTCTTAGCACAGCTTTCATTGTGTCCCATAAGTTTGGGTATGTTGTATCTTCATTTTCATTAAATTCTAAAAAGTTTTTAATTTCTTTCTTTATTTCTTCCTTGACCAGGTTATCATTGAGTAGAGCATTGTTCAATTTCCACGTATATGTGGGCATTCTTCCCTTATTGTTATTGAAGACCAGTTTTAGGCCGTGGTGGTCTGATAGCACGCATGGGATTATTTCTATCTTTCTGTACCTGTTGAGGCCCGTTTTTTGACCAAATATATGGTCAATTTTGGAGAAAGTACCATGAGGAGCTGAGAAGAAGGTATATCCTTTTGCTTTAGGATAGAATGTTCTATAAATATCTGTTAAGTCCATTTGGCTCATGACTTCTCTTAGTCTGTCGACATCACTGTTTAATTTCTGTTTCCATGATCTGTCCATTGATGAGAGTGGGGTGTTGAAATCTCCCACTATTATTGTGTGAGGTGCAATGTGTGTTTTGAGCTTTAGTAAGGTTTCTTTTACGTATGTAGGTGCCCTTGTATTTGGGGCATAGATATTTAGGATTGAGAGTTCATCTTGGTGGATTTTTCCTTTGATGAATATGAAGTGTCCTTCCTTATCTTTTTTGATGACTTTTAGTTGGAAATTGATTTTATTTGATATTAGAATGGCTACTCCAGCTTGCTTCTTCTGACCATTTGCTTGGAAAGTTGTTTTCCAGCCTTTCACTCTGAGGTAGTGTATGTCTTTGTCTCTGAGGTGTGTTTCCTGTAGGCAGCAGAATGCAGGGTCCTCGTTGCGTATCCAGTTTGTTAATCTATGTCTTTTTATTGGGGAGTTGAGGCCATTGATATTGAGAGATATTAAGGAATAGTGATTATTGCTTCCCGTTATATTCATATTTGGATGTGAGGTTATGTTTGTGTGCTTTCATTCTCTTTGTTTTGTTGCCAAGACGATTAGTTTCTTGCTTCTTCTAGGGTATAGCTTGCCTCCTTATGTTGGGCTTTACCCTTTATTATCCTTTGTAGTGCTGGATTTGTAGAAAGATATTGTGTAAATTTGTTTTTGTCATGGAATATCTTGGTTTCTCCATCAATGTTAATTGAGAGTTTTGCTGGATACAGTAACCTGGGCTGGCATTTGTGTTCTCTTAGGGTCTGTATGACATCAGTCCAGGATCTTCTGGCCTTCATAGTTTCTGGCGAGAAGTCTGGTGTGATTCTGATAGGTCTCCCTTTATATGTTACTTGACCTTTTTCCCTTACTGCTTTTAATATTCTTTCTTTATTTTGTGCGTTTGGTGTTTTGACAATTATGTGACGGGAGGTGTTTCTTTTCTGGTCCAATCTATTTGGAGTTCTGTAGGCTTCTTGTATGTCTATGGGTATCTCTTTTTTTAGGTTAGGGAAGTTTTCTTCTATGATTTTGTTGAAGATATTTACTGGTCCTTTGAGCTGGGAGTCTTCACTCTCTTCTATACCTATCATCCTTAGGTTTGATCTTCTCATTGAGTCCTGGATTTCCTGTATGTTTTGGACCAGTAGCTTTTTCCGCTTTACATTATCTTTGACAGTTGAGTCAATGATTTCTATGGAATCTTCTGCTCCTGAGATTCTCTCTTCCATCTCTTGTATTCTGTTGGTGAAGCTTGTATCTACAGCTCCTTGTCTCTTCTTTTGGTTTTCTATATCCAGGGTTGTTTCCATGTGTTCTTTCTTGATTGCTTCTATTTCCATTTTTAATTCCTTCAACTGTTTGATTGTGTTTTCCTGGAATTCTTTCAGGGATTTTTGTGTCTCCTCTCTATGGGCTTCTACTTGTTTATTTATGTTTTCCTGGAATTCTTTCAGGGATTTTTGTGTCTCCTCTCTATGGGCTTCTACTTGTTTATTTATGTTTTCCTGGAATTCTTTCAGGGATTTTTGCGATTCTCTCAGGCATTTTTGCGATTCCTCTCTGTAGGCTTCTACTTGTTCTCTAAGGGAGTTCTTCACGTCTTTCTTGAAGTCCTCCAGCATCATGATCAAAAATGATTTTGAAACTAGATCTTGTTTTTCTGGTGTGTTTGGATATTCCATGTTTGTTTTGATGGGAGAATTGGGCTCCGATGGTGCCATGTAGTCTTGGTTTCTGTTGCTTGGGTTCCTGCGCTTGCCTCTCGCCATCAGATTATCTCTAGTGTTACTTTGTTCTGCTATTTCTGACAGTGGCTAGACTGTCCTATAAGCCTGTGTGTTAGGAGTGCTGTAGACCTGTTTTCCTCTCTTTCAGTCAGTTATGGGGACAGAGTGTTCTGCTCTCCGGCGTGTAGTTTTTCCTCTCTACAGGTCTTCAGGTGTTCCTGTGGGGCTGTGTCTTGAGTTCACCAGGCAGCTTTCTTGCAGCAGAAAAGTTGGTCTTACCTGTGGTCCCGAGGCTCAAGTTCGCTCGTGGGGTGCTGCTCACGGGCTCTCTGCAGCGGCAGCAACCAGGAAGACTTGTGCCGCCGTTTCCGGGAGCTTCAGTGCACCAGGGTTCCAGATGGTCTTTGGCTTTTTCCTCTGGCGTCCGAGATGTGTGTGCAGAGAGCAGTCTCTTCTGGTTTCCCAGGCTTGTCTGCCTCTCTGAAGGTTCAGCTCTCCCTCCCACGGGATTTGGGTGCAGAGAACTGTTTATCTGGTCTGTTTCCTTCAGGTTCTGGTGGTGTCTCAGGCAGCGGTCCTGCAGCTCCTGGGCCCTCCCCCACGGGAACCCAGAGGCCTTATACAGTTTCCTCTTGGGCCAGGGATGTGGGCAGGGGTGAGCAGTGTTGGTGGTCTCTTCTGCTCTGCAGCCTCAGGAGTGCCCACCTGACCAGGCGGTTGGGTCTCTCACTCACAGGGTCTGTGGGCAGAGAGCTGCTGAGGGCCGGGATCCGCGGGTGTGGGACTTCCGGTAAACACAGAACGTGCCCGGTCCTAGAGGAATTCTGCTTCCCTGTGTCCCAAGCTCACCAGGCAGCTTTCTTGCAGCAGAAAAGTTGGTCTTACCTGTGGTCCCGGGGCTCAAGTTCGCTCGTGGGGTGCTGCCCACGGGCTCTCTGCAGCGGCAGCAACCAGGAAGACCTGTGCCGCAAAATATGTATTTCTTTATTGTTCTCACCTACATATCTTTGGATGTTAGAAATTGTTTTATATGCAAAGTACACCACATATAATTTTATAATGAAAATATAGACCAATAATTATTTAGGCCAAATAAAAAAAATATGCACCAATTGGACTGGTTCACTGGCACCAGCACATCTCTGCTTCCTGCGTTCAATCTCCCAGTAAGACTTTCTGCCTATGTAACTGCTATGGCAGTATAATGCCTTTAGCTCTGGAAGAAGAAGAATCTTCCCCAAATTTAACCCCTAAAACTGAGCCATCAGGTTCTGTTTACCTATATGTTTGTTTGTTATCTCCTTCCCTTCTTCTCCTTCCCTTCTTCTCTTTCTTCCCCACTTCCTTCCTTTAGCTTGCCATTCCATGCTGTTTAATAGAATTCTTCATTATGGCCTTCCTATAGACCATGTACCATGTCAATGCCTATAAGCCCAATACAATAGAAAGGAAAATGAAAAATAGAAAATTGGACATTGAACTACCTGAGGACCCAGCTATACCTCTCTTGGGCATATACCCAAAAGATGCCCCAACATATAACAAAGACACATGCTCCACTATGTTCATAGTAGCCTTATTTATAATAGCCAGAAGCTGGAAAGAACCCAGACGCCCTTCAACAGAGGAATGGATACAGAAAATGTGGTACATCTACACAATGGAATATTACTCAGCTATCAAAAACAATGACTTTATGAAATTCATAGGCAAATGGATGGAACTGGAAAATATCATCCTGAGTGAGCTAACCCAATCACAGAAAGACATACATGGTATGCACTCATTGATAAGTGGCTATTAGCCCAAATGCTTGAATTACCCTAGATGCATAGAACATGTGAAACTCAAGAAGGATGATCAAAATGTGAATGCTTCACTCCTTCTTTAAAGGGGGAACAAGAATACCTTTGGCAGGGAATAGGGAGGCAAAATTTAGAACAGAGGCAGAAGGAAAAATCATTCAGAGCCTGCCCCACATGTGGCCCATACATATACAGCCACCCAATTAGACAAGATGGATGAAGCAAAGAAGTGCAGACTGACAGGAGCCGGATGTAGATCGCTCCTGAGAGACACAGCCAGAATACAGCAAATACAGAGGCGAATGCCAGCAGCAAACCACTGAACTGAGAATAGGACCCCCGTTGAAGGAATCAGAGAAAGAACTGGAAGAGCTTGAAGGGGCTCGAGACCCCTTATGAACAACAATGCCAAGCAACCAGAGCTTCCAGGGACTAAGCCACTACCTAAAGACTATACATGGACTGACCCTGGACTCTGACCTCATAGGTAGCAGTGAATAGCCTAGTAAAATCACCAGCGGAAGGGGAAGCCCTTGGTCCTGCCAAGACTGATTCCCCAGTGAACATGATTGTTGAGGGGAGGGCGGTAATGGGGGGAGGATGGAGGATGGGGAGGGGAACACCCATAAAGAAGTGGAGGGGGAGGGTTAGGGAGATGTTGGCCCAGAAACCCGGAAGGGGAATAACAATTGAAATGTAAATAAGAAATACTCAAGTTAATAAAGATGGAAAAAAAAAGAAAAGAAAATGGAACTGACAAAAAAAAATCTAATAATCAAGCAAGGTTTAAGAAGTGTTTTTCTCTTTTCCTGGCACATCATTAGGGGAGGCATCATCTTTCCCTTAAACACTGAGCTGGACCGCTCTGTGTGCTGTAAGTCAGTATTTGAAAAAAGCCTGAGACATTTTTAAAAAACAAATTTATTTGGAAGATATCCAGTTTTGCATGTTATTTTTCAGCTGCATTTCTTTTTTGACTGTTCAATTTTTTGAGACATCTCAAAGTATTGCTCACTGATAAGGTTTACATATTCTCTTTCACTTTTGAAGCATAACAAGCATATGATTTATCCTACATATCATAACTTCAGAATTTGCTTATTTTTTAAAAAGCTAACTTTATAGCTCCTGCTGAGTGTCACAATTACATATTAAACTGAATACATTTTATAAGTTTTCTTTTGTAATACTTTGAAGAATGGTATGCATTTTAGTTTTTCATCAATTAGCAATATATGGAAATGCTAACTTGGAAACAGTTTACACTAAAGTATTTATTTTGATTTTCTTTTGTCTTGCTATCTGTTAAAAACATGCACATACTTTGTATATGTGCTGTGCAATCTTACAAGGCATGATTTGAAGCATTATTTTTTGGAAGAGATCATTCACCCTTCTTCACTCAAGGTAAAGGCTGAGATGGATGAGTCTTCCAGATGTCACTGGGTGAGATTATTTCTATATATCTTATTTTGATAGGAATCTCAGTTCTCCTGAAGAACATGCCTCAGTCCACATGAAGACTCCCTGTAGGCTCTTCGTTGAAACACTCACTCATCTTTATTAAAGTGAGTGATTTTATGCACCGATGGACCCCTGTAACTCTGCATTACGCTTGCTCTGGATTTTCCATTTTATGTGTTATTTTAGCTTGTTTTAGTGCATATCCATGACACTATAATATAAAAGAGCATTTCCATTGATGTATTCAATGAATTTTGAGATTTTTTTCCCATATTACACCACTCTCCCATAATTCAACCTTCCACAGACATGTTAGTTTTTATGTATATCATTCATGGTTTCATTTCTATTTGATGTATTATATTTATTTTTATTGGGTATTTTATGTATTCACATTTTAAATGTTATCCCCTTCCCCCCTCCCTCCTTCTATGAAGATGTCCTCACTCCCACTCACCCACTCCCACCTCAATGCCCTGGCATTCCCCTACACTGGTGAAATGAGCCTTCACAGGACCAAGGGCTACTTTTTCATTTGCTACCAGACAATGCCATCCTTTGCTACATATGCAACTGGAGCTGTGGGTCCCTTCATGTGTACTCATTAGTTGGTGGTTTAGTCCCTGGAAGCTCTGGGAGGGGGGTTCTGATTGATTGATATTATTGTTCATCCTGTGAGGTTGAAAACACCTCCCACTCCTTCAGTCCTTTCTCTAACTCCTCCATTGGTTTCCCCGTGCTCAGTCTGATGGTTAGCTGCCAGCATCCTCATCTGTATCCGTAAGGCTCTGCCAGATCCTCTCAGGAGACATCCATATCAGGTTCCTATCAGCAAGCACCTCTTGGCATCAGCAATAGTGACTGGGTTTGGTGGCTGCGTATTAGATGGATACCCAGGTGGGCCAGTTTCTGGATGACATTTCCTTCAGTCCCTGCTCCACTATTTGTCCCTGTATTCCCTCCCATGAATATTTTGTTCTCCCTTCTAAGAAGGACTGAATCATCACACTTTGGTGGTTCTTCTTGAGCTACATGTGGTCTATGGATTGTGTCTTTGGTAATCCGAGCTTTTGGGCTAATATCCACTTATCAGCGCATACATACCATGTATTTTTTTTTTTTTTGTGACTGGGTTATCTCACACAGGATGATGTCTTCTAGTTCCATCCATTTTCCTAAGAATTTTGTGTAGTCTTTGTTTTTAGTAGTAAGGAGTAGTATTCCATTGTGTAGATGTACCACATTTTCTGTATCCATTCCTCTGCTGAAGGACATCTGGGTACTTTCCAGCTTCTGGCTATTATAAATAAGGCTGCATGAACATAGTGGAGCACGTGTCCTCATTATATGTTGCAGCATCTTTTGGGTGTATGCCCAGGAGGGGTATAGCTGGGCCCTCGGGTAGTATTATGTCTAATTTCTGAGGAACCACCAGACTGATTTTCAGATCAATTGTATTTTAATATAGTATATAGTTTTTTGTTATACATAGAATATAAACGCATAGCATGTGGGTGCTACAAATGAGAGAATACATATGTTGTTTGTCTTTCTGAGGCTAATTTCTTTTACTTAATATTAACTTATTTCACCCTGTGTTTTATCTACCATTTTCTTCTACCTGACATAACTTTATTTTGGCCAATGGGGAAAATATCACTGTGTGATTTGTGTGATTATACAACATTTCCTTAATTGCTTTTCTGTTATTCAACACTATAAGTTCATTATATAACACAGCTATTATGACTATTGGTTCTATAACACTCAAAAGTGAATATCTCTGTGCTCCATTGACTTGGATATATATATATATATATATATATATATATATATATATATATATATATGAGTGGTATACCTAGATTGTTTAATAGACTATTCATTTATTTTTTGTTTTTTCCATATTCTATTGGTTATTTTATTTACTTACATTTCAAATGTTATCCCTATTCACATTTTCTCCTCTAAAACCCCTGTCCCCCCCAGCCTCAATGAGGATGCTCCCCCTCCTGCCTACCTACTCCTACCTCAGTGCCCTAGCATTTCCCTACCCTGGGTCATCAAGCCTCCACAGGACCAAGAGTCTCCACTTGCATTGATGCCAGATAAGGCAATCCTCTGCTACAGATCCATCTGGAACCATGGGTCCCCCCATATCAACTCTGTGTTTGGTGTCCCTGGGGGATTTGCGGTCTGGATGGGTGATTTTGTTGTACTTCATATGTGGTTGCAAACCCCTTCAGCTCCTTTAGTCCTTGCCCTAATTCCTCCAATGCAGTCCCAGTGCTTGGTCCAATATTTGGTTTCATGAATCCACATCTGTATTGGTCAGGCTCTGACAGAGTCTTTCAGGGGACAGCTATAACAGGCTCCTGTCAGCAAGTAGTTTGCATCAGTGATAGTGTCTGGGTTTGGTATCTGCGTATGGAATAGACTCTTAAGTGGGATAGTATCTGAATGGCCTTTCTTCAGACTCTGTTCCACTCTTTGTCCCTGTATTTCTTCGTGACGGGAGGAAATTATTTTTGAGGTGGGTGGCTGGCCCCATCCTTCCTCAACGGGCCATGCCTATCTACTGGTTATGGTCTCTTCAGCTTCTATCTTGCCTTTGTTGGGCATTTCGCCTAATAGTTTTTAGAGAGGCACTCATACTGATTCCCATACTGGCTAGACTAGTTAAATTTCCACCAGCAGTGTTTGTAAAGTCCCTTTTGCCTTGCAGTTGATAGTATTAATTTTCCTTTGTTAAACACACTATTTAAGTCTCTTTAAAAATATGACAAAAATTATCATACACCAACAATAATCAAATTCAAAATATACATAACATAATGAATTTCTATATATTTAATATAAAAATTCTTAACAGAAACTGTGGATTGTCACATTCACTTTTATAATTTCAGTATCAAATATATTTTATGAAACTATACACAACCAAACTCAAATAGTCCATGACATGATTAGTGTCCTTCAACAGAGGAATGGATGCAGGAAATGTGATACATTAACACAATGGATTATTACTCAGCTGTTACAAACAATTACTACATGAAATACTTAGGCAAATGGATGGAACTAGAAAATATCATCCTGAGCAAGGTAACCCAGGCACAAAAAAACACAAACGGTATGCACTCGCTGGTAAGTAGATATTAGCCCAAAAGCTTGGAAGGTCTAAGAAAAAATTCACAGATCATATGAAGCCCAAGAAGAAGGAAGACCAAAATGTGGATGCTTCAGTTTTTCTTAGAAGGGAGAAGAAAATACTCACAGGAGGGAATACAGGGACAAAGAGTGGAGCAGGGACTAAAGAAAACATCATCCAGAGACTGCCCCACCTGGGGATCCATCCCATATGCTGCTACCAAACCCAGCCACTATTGCTCATGTCAAGAAGTACTTGCTGGTTGTCTCCTGAGAGGATCTGCCAGAGCCCTACTGATACAGATGAGGGTGCTTGCAGCTAACCTTTGGACTGAACACGGGGTCCCCAAAAAAGGAATTAGAGAAAAGACTGAAGGAGTTGAAGGAGTTTGCCACACCATAGAAAGAATAACAATAACAATTGTCCAAACCCCACCAGAGCTCACAGGGACTAAACGACCAACCAATGAGTACACATGGAGGGACCCATGACTCAAACCACATATGTAGCAGAAGATGGCATTGTCCAGCATCAATAGGAGGAAAAGCCCTTCATCCTGGGAAGGCTTGTTTCCCCAATGTACTGTAATGCCAGGGCATTGATGTTGGAGTGCTTGGGAATGGGAGCATCCTCATAGAAGCAGGGGAGCTCGAAGGGAGTATGGGAGAGGGGAAAAAACAGATAACATTTGAAATGTAACTACATAAAAGTTCCAAGAAAGATAAAACTAAAAAAAAAATACTGCTTAATAACTTGTGTCTTTTGCCTAAATTCAGTCTTCCTTTATCCTCTTATATTTAATCTTTCATGATCTGTTTTCTTCATTTTATAGTATACCCATGTGTATATTTGTTATCTTATAATTTTGCTTGATTCTGCACATCAAAGAAAAATGCAGCTTTTTCATTTCTGAAATTATGTGACTTTGCTTAGTATTATACATTTAAAGTTTACACATTTCCCTAAAAATCTGTCTGTCTGACTTACCGTTTGTCTGTCTGTCTATTCATCTACGTATCTATGTATTTGTGTATCTATGTCTGTCTGTCTATGTCTACCTGTCTATCTGTCTGTCTATCCATCAACTATATATCCTCAAAATATTAGCACATTTTATTATACACTCACCCATTCTTGAAAAACTAAGTTGATCCTATTCTTGGCTACAGTGATTAAAGCAGCAATAAATGCAATGTTAGAAATATTCCTATGACAGGAAATGGAGTTTTTTAGATATATTCTTATGAGTGAAAAAATCATAATTTGGTTGGTAAACTTTCATTTGTTTTGAAAAATCCCCCAAATAGTTACTCTAGTGTATAATTAATTTTCACCTCCACCAACAGTGAATAAGAATTCCTCTCTCTTTACATCTTCTCCAATCTCTCTTGTCAGATTTGTTGATAAAAGCTTTTATGACTGTGATGAGAAGGTATGTCAGAGTAGTTTTAGTTTGCATTTCCCTAATGGCCAAGGTTATTGAACACCTTTTGGAATAGTTACTGACCATTCCTTGTCTTTTAAACTGCCTATTCTGTCCACTTTCTCATTAACTGGTTGACTGACGATATTTATTTATTTATTTATTGATATTTGATTTCTGCAGCTCGTTCTAAATTCTGGATACTGGCTCCCTTTTTTTTTTTTTTTTTTTTTTTTTTTTTTTTTTGTGCAGCTGCTAAAGTTTGACTTTCTAAGCTGATTGAGTGAGATACACTTTCAAGGTAATTTTAATTTGCTTTTCCCTGATAGCTAGGTTGGGTTTTACATTTTTTCATATATTAGTTATCTGTACTTCATCTTTTGAAAATGTTATGTTTACTTGATTACCCCTTTTATTAACTGGGTGAATTTATGCCTTGCGATTTAAATTTTTCGTTATTTGTATATTCTACCTATTGAAACTCAGTCAGATGTGTAGATAACGGAGACTTTCTCCACACTGTTTGGGTTATTTCCTCATTTAATAAATCTGCAATGCAGAAAAATTTTAACTTTGTGAGATCATATTTGTCAACTGTTGGCATTATTTTCTTGTTGACTAGAGTACTATTTAGAACATTCTTGCCTACGTCTTTGTCATGAATTGCCTTTCTTATCCTGTCCTTACTGACTTCAGAGTTGCAAATTAATGCTTTTAAGCTGTTGCATATTGAATTTATCAGGGTCATCGAATGAGATCTGATTTTACTGTAATTCTGAATACCCAGTTTTGGCATTATTGCTGTTGAAGAAACTCTTTTCTCTTGAGTTTATTTTCTTACCTTTTTTTTCAAAACAACAGGTGACTTTATATGCATAGGTATATGTCTGGTTTCTCTGGTCTATTCTATACGTCTAAGTGTCTACATTTTGGATGCATATATATATAATCTTCTCTGATCTACCAGAATAAGTGTCTGTATTTATGTCAGTATCATGCTGCATTGTTATGCATTGTTATGATTTCGTAGTATAACTTGAAATTATATGTGGTGACACCTCCAGCATTCTTCTTTTTCTCAGGATTCATTTATCTCTCTGGGATCCATTTAGCTTTTAACATTTTTTATTTATGTGTGTTTCTTTGAGCTTTAATCAGTAGTGCATGCACTTGTGAATTGCATTTGGTAGTGCAGTAATTTTCATAACACTAATTCTACCAATCATTGGGCATAGAATATCTAATATCTAATATTTTCTTTAATATGTATCTTTATTGTTTACATGGATTCATGGTGGGTTTTTTTCACAGTTTGATTAAATTTGTTCTTAGATTTTTCCCCCTAAGGCAATTGTGAATGAGCTTGTTTTCTTGCGATTTTTCTGAGCATGTTTGTTATTTGTGTATTTGGAAGGTACTGCTTTTTGTGTGTTAAAATTGTATCCTGTCACTTTTTAAAAGCATTTATTACTTCTAAGAACTTTCTAGTTGACCACTTCTTGTCCTTTGGGTACAGAATCAATTCATCAACTAATTAACATGCATTTTCTTCTTTTTTATTTGTACCTTCTTTATTTCCTTCTCATGTCTTGTTGCTCTGGCTTAGATTTCAAGCACTGTATTGAATAAGGATACAGAAATGAGACACCATTTTCTTAATCTTGTTTTTTTTTACTGTAATCACATTGGATTTTTCTCTATTTAATATAATATTACCTAAATATTTGTCATGGGTAGCATTTAGTATATTAACATATACTCACACATTTCTAGGTTTTTCATAGTTTTAATCATGAATGGAACTTAGGTTGAGTCAAAAGATTTTTCTACATATATTGAAACAATTATGTGATTTCTGACTGAATTTATTTCTGTGATTATCATGTGTTGCACTTTCTCTGCCTCTAAGGAATCAAGTTAACTTGATTCAGGTGAATGGTCTTTTGGACTTTTTTTTCTGCAACATTGCAGGAAAGAATAAAACATGCTAGGACAGAAGTCACAGGAGTGAGGAAATAAAAGAGGAAAGAATAAAGCATTCTAGGCCACCAGTTACACCAGTGAAGAAACAGTACAGGAAAAAAATAAAGCATACAAGAGCAACAGTTATAAGAGTGCGTTGAGTGAGATAATAGTACAGAAAAGAGTAAAGCAGGCTAGGGCATCAGTTATACAAGTGAGAAAATAGGAAACAAAGGCAGGACAAAAATCAATACAGTGACAGGAATCAATACCTAGCTTTCAATATTGAGTCTGAATATTAATGGTCGCAAGTACCCTGTAAGAACTAAAAGATCCATGTATTCATAAACTGCACCCTCTCATCAAAGACAGACACAAACTTAGGGTGCCATGATTGAAAGTGATATACCATGAAAATGTCACTGCCTAAATGTTACAATAAAGTAGACTTCAGATCAAGATAATTGGGAAATGAAGGTCATTTCGTAAGTATTATTAGAATCACTCATGAAATAGATGTTATAATTTTAAACACATGCACACTACACACTAATGCAAACAATTTCACTTAAAAAATCTACTACTGTATCAAAAATCAAAGAGAGCTAACATTTATAGATCATTCCATCCAAACATTGCAGAATGCATTTTTCTTAGTAGTTCATAGAACTTTACCTAAAATGACTCATATAATAAGTAAGTCTTCTTAACTACAGAAAAATTGAAATAACTTCTTGTATTTGACATGTTTATAATCAAATTCAGTTAATAATCAGCAGCAATACAAAGTATAGAATATTTACAAACTTATGAAGATTGAACAACACACATGTAAACATGATTCACTTTTGCATCGCCTCTTCTACTAAAGCCTACATAGCAATATGTAATTAACAATCTTTGAGATAAACTAATTTAAAATGTAAGACATGCATTCGTATAATTTCATGATGAAAAAGGTTATAACAAATACCCATAAATTCAGAAAACAATCAGAACATGCCTTATAAACACACATTGCTGTAACTTGGGCAATCTAAAAGAAATGATTGATTTATTGACATATGATCTATCAAAACTAAATCAAGAAAGGAATACAATTTAAATATATCTGCATGAAGAAGCAAGATTAAAATATTTCATAACTGAAACAGTATAGGCACAACTGGAAAAAGAGCTGGATTCTACTAGGCATTTAAAGAAAAAATAGTATCAATTCTTTTTAACCTATTTAATAAAGTAGAAAGGAAAAAACTCAAAAATGTCTTTGAACATAGTGGAGCATGGGTCTGTTATATGGTGGAACATCTTTTGGTTATATGTCCAATAGTAGTATGTTCAGGTAGATCTATTTACAATTTTTTTGAGGTACTCCCACATTGCTTTCCAAAATAATTGTACCAGCTTGCAATTCCACATGCTCCACTATCTTCATAGCAACATTATTTGTAATAGCCAGGATCTGGAAACATCCCAAATATTTCCCAACTAAAGAAAGGATACAGAAAATGTGGTACACTTACACAATGGGGTATTATTCAGCTATTAAAGCTGACGAATTCATAAATTTTGCTGACAAATGGAACTAAAAATATCATCCTGAGTGAGGTACCCCAGACCCAAAAAGGACATGCATGGTGTGTACTCACTGATAAGTGTATATTATCCTCAAAACTCAAAATACCCCTGATACAACTCACAGACCACATGAAGCTTAAAATATATGAAGGTCAAAGTGGATGCTTCAATCCCATTTAGAAGGGGGTATAAAACAAATCAGGGGAGCCAGAGGGAAAGAGGGTCTTGGATGGGAGAGAGCTGGGAGGGGAAAACGGGGGCAGGATCAAATATGGGAAGAGAGAGGAGAGAAGTCTAGACGACCTGAAAAATAAGTAGAAATATGTATCAGTCAGGGGTAGGGATTGTAGGGACCAGTCCCAGATGTTTCCAGAACCCAGTGGATATGACATTAATTGAAATACCCAACAGAGTGGTGATAGAACCTGATGAGACCACCTCCGGTATATTGGCATGGACCCCAGTTGAGGGAAGGGGCCACTCATCCATCTCAAAATTTTAACCCTGTCTGAAGGAAACATGAGGACAAAAATGGAGGAAAGAACACTAAGAGATCACCTCACCTTGGGATCCATCCCATCCACAGACACCAAATCCCTACACTGTTGCTGATGCCAAGTACTTCTTGGACACAGGAGCCTAGTAGTGCTGTCCTCTGAGAGGCTTTGCTAGCACCTGACTGACTAAGACAAATAAAGACACTCATAGCCAAACATTGGACTGAGCCCTGGGACCCCAATGGAAGAAATACGGAGACAAAGTGTGGAGTAGAGACAGAAGGAAAGGCCATCCAGAGACTGCCCCACCTGGGAACTATCCCATGTACAGACACCAAACCCAGGCACTATTGCTGATGCAAAGAAGTGCTTGCCAACAAGAACCTGATATAGCAGTCTTCTGAGAGGTTCTGCCAGACTCTGACAAAACAGAGGATGCTAGCAGCCAAACACTGGACTGAAAACAGGTCCCCTACTGATACAGATGAGAATGGTTGCAAGTAGTTATTGGACTGAACAAGGGGACCCCAATGAAGGAGCTAGAGAAAATACTGAAGGAGCTGCAGGGGTTTGCAACCACACAGAAAGAACAACAATATCAACCAACCATCACCCACAAAACTCTCAGGGACTAAACCACCAACCAAAGAGTACACATGGAGGAACCCATGGCTCCAGCAGCATATGTATCAGAGGATGTCATTGTCTATCATCAGTAGGAGGAGAAGCCTTGGTAATGTGAAGGCTCATTTCTTCAGTGTAGGGGAATATCAGGGTGTTGAGGTGAGAGAGGGTTAGTGGGAGTGAAAACATCTTCATAGAAGAAGGGGGAGGGATAGAAGTGGGAAAGGGGTAACATTTGAAGTGAACATAAAATGGCCAATAAAACATGGTTGATATGAAGGTATGGAGCTTTCATGCATATCTTTTGTTAAATTTTCAATAAAATAGGCGCATATATATATATACACACATATATATATACATATATATATAATAAGAAAACGATGACACATATAGTCAAACAGCAATAACATATAAGGTGAATTTTATGGGGACATGAGTTTATGAACCAAAATTTTTCAATCATAATTTGAACATAAAATTCTTCTTTCTCTGTTTTTTATTTCATGGATTTTTTTTTTCTGCTTGGATGCTCACACCATAGCATTTACTTAAGTGGCAATCTACGGATTTCTCTGACTGACTGTTTTAATAATAAATAAGATTTGGCTGCTGAATACCAAGGATGGTAACTAAGCACCCAGTGACATACCTGAATCAATGAGTCAAGCACAGACAATCATTACAAGGCATGGGTCAAGAATGAATGATGGGCATAACTAGTTGTAGTCCATGCTTTATTTCATATACTTCTGTGTCCATCTAAGGGTATCATAGAGATTGAAAATTGTCCTTTTTATGTTGTTATTTTCTTGAAAAGAAGGAATTATTTAACTTCCACATTCTTGAGCTTTCATTTTTATACTTTCATGCTACGATACCACTGATTTCAAATCCATCCTGCAATTGGCTGAGAAGACATTGTCCAGCCATTTGTCAGTTGCTTCTGTGACTTTTCTCTTAGCATCTTAACATTTGCTGTATCCAAATAAACAGATGGCTTTCGTTCTCTCAAAAGAAATAGCAGTGTCAACATCACACTCATTTCATGATGGAAAATCTTTGCCATCATAGTTTTCACATGAAAGATATATTTGCTACTTCTCAAATGTCAAGTCTAATATAAAGGGGATAAAAATGATACATTTCTTTGTAGCTACCAACTCTTTAAGGTTATGACAGGATGTGACATAGCAATTTATCATGATAAAGTAAGCAGTTTTACTGGTGTCTTGAATTTTTTTACATTTTCAAGTTCTGTATATTGTCTGAGTTTTTGAAATGATGCACACTTCTGTAGCATGGATCCTGAAAGCCCTTGTGTATGATCAATTAAGCTGTCCTTACTGCTCTATCAAATAATAAATATTTTACTGCAACTATCAATGTATATTTAAAATTATGTTTTTAATATGTAGCTGTATTAATAGGATTTTACATTATTAGGTGAAAATAAAATCAAGCTTTCAAAATAGTGCAGTAATAATGTATTAGGAAATCCAAAATCATATTTCTATTTTTTCTAAATGGAGTTATTACAACTTTTTTCCATATAAATCTAATTATATAAAATCTGATGCCATTCTTTAAATAGGTAAAAGCAAATCAGCTGAGTACCCAATAGTTAAGGAATTAAATAAGGAGACATTTGATAGAAAGGATTCTTTGGAAGAGTTCATGCTATACTGTACTTTAATCTTTCTTTTTGAGTTTGTCCTAGTTGTTCCCATGCAAGGTGAAGACATGAATAATTGTCAGCCATTTAAAGTCATCTTTAATTTTAAATATTTCCATATTTAAAACCAATAAAAACATAGTCCTCATGATATAGCAATGGCATTCCTAAGTGATGAAAATATTTGTTATTCCAAATGAATTATCAGAATGATCTTTCAAACTATGGAAAACTGAGTTGGAATTTTGATGGGGATTGCATTGAATCTGTAGATTGCTCTCAGCAAGATGGCCATTTTGAGCAGTCCATGAGCATTGGAGATCGTTCCATCTTCTGAGATCTTCTTCAATTTCTTTCTTCAGAGACTTAAATTTCTTGTCATACAGATCTTTCACTTGCTTGATTAGAGTCATACCAAGGTATTATATATTATTTGTGACTATTGTGAAGGGTGTTGTGTCCCTAATTTCTTTCTCGGCCTGTTTATCCTCTGAGTAGAGGAAGGCTACTGATTTGTTCAAGTTAATTTTATACCCAGCCACTTGTTGAAGGTGTTTATTAGGTTTAGGAGTTCTCTGGTGGAATTTTTGGGGTCACTTAAGTATCCTATCATATCTTCTGCAAGTAGTGATATTTTGACTTCTTCCTTTCCAATTTGTATCCCTTTGACATTTTTTTATCTAGTTGCTCTGTCCAGGGTATTCTATATTGAATAGATATATTCTATATGGAATAAATATATTCCATATTGAATAGATAGGGAGAGAGTACCCAGCCTTGTTCCTGATTGTTTTGAGTTGCTCTCCATTTAGTTTGATGTTGGCTACTGTTTTGCTGCATATCAGTTTTACTAAATTTAGCTATGGACCTAGAATTCCTGACCTTTCCAAGACTTTTAACATGTTAAATGCTTTCTCAGCATCTGATGAGATGATCATGTTTTTTTTTCCTTTGATTTTGTTTATATAGTATATTACATTGATGGATTTTCATATATTGAACTATCCCTGCATCCCTGGATGAAGCACACTTGATCATGGTGAATGATCATTTACTTGGATTTGATATGTGAGAATTTTGAGTATTTTTGGGTTGATATTCTTTTTTTTTTTTTTTTTTTTTTTTTTTTTTTTTTTTTTTTTTTTTTTGGTTCTTTTTTTCGGAGCTGGGGACCGAACCCAGGGCCTTGCGCTTCCTAGGCAAGCACTCTACCACTGAGCTAAATCCCCAGCCCCTTGGGTTGATATTCTTAAGGGAAATTGGTTTTAAATTTTCTTTTTCTGTAGAGTCTTTGTGTAGTTTAGTTATAAGCCTAATTGTGACTTCAAAGAACCAATTGGGTAGGTTTCCTTCTGTTTCAATTATGTGGAATAGTTTAACGAGTATGAGTATTGGTATTAGTTCTTCATTAAGGTCTCATAGAATTCTGCACTAAACATATTTGGCCCTGGGCTTTTATTGGTTGGGAGACTTTAATGACTGTTTCTATTCCTTTAAGTGTTAATGGGACTGTTTCAATTGTTTATCTGTTTCTGATTTATCTTGGAGACCCAGTATCTGTCTAGAAATTTGTACATTTCCTCAATATCTTCCAGTTTTTTTGAGAATTGGCTTTTGTAGTAGGATCTGATAATTTTTTGAATTTCCTCAGTTTCTGTTTATGTCTCCCTTTTCATTTCTGATTGTGTTACTTTGTATACTGTCTCTGTGCCCTCTGGTTACTCTGGATAAGGGTTTATCTATCCTGTTGATTTTCTCAAAGAACCAGCTCCCTTTTTTGTACATCCTTTAGTATAGTCCTTTTTGTTTCTCCATGGTTGATTTCAGCTCGGAGTTTGATTATTTCCTGCTATCTACTCTTCTTTGGTGAATTTGCTTCTTTTTGTTCTAGAGCTTTCAGGCTTGCTGTCAAGCAGTTAGTGTATGCTCTCTCCAATTTTTTTTTGTTTGTTTTTTGGAGGCACTCAGAGCTATGAGTTTTCCTATTAGCAGTGCTTTTATTGTCATTCCTAGAAGGGGTAATAAAATGTTGGTGGAAGTTGGGGGGGCACTTTTGAGGAAGAGAGGATGGGGGAGGGACGAAAGGAGGGTAGGATCAGGTATGGAAGAAGACATGGATGATATACACTGGGTCAGGAATTTGAACAGAGTTGTGCAGCAATGGGGGTTCTAGAACTGAGTATGGTCACCATCAAGTCTCAGATACCAGGGACGCAAGAGGCTCCCATGACCCAGTCTTGAAGAGACTAGCTGAAATGCCCAACAAAGGGGAGAGAGAATCTGTAGAGATCATACCCAGAGGTTGGCTAGGCCCCCAGTTGGGGGATGGGGCCACGCACCCTTCTCAAATTTTATCCCAGAACTACTCCTGTCTAAAGGAAATATGGCTGATGCCAAGAAGTCCTTGATTACAGGAGACTAATATGGATCTCTCTAGAGAGGCTCTGCCAGAGCCTTACTAATACAGATGAGAATGCTTGCTGATAACTGTTGGACCTAGCACAGGGACCCCAATGATTCAGTTAGAGAAAGGACTGAAGAAGATGAAGATGTTTGCAATGTAAGAAAAATAAAAATATCAACCAGCCAGACTCCCCAGAGCTCTCAGGGACTAAACCACCAACCAAAGAATACACATGGAGGAACCCATATCTCCCGCTGCATATATAGCATAGGGTGGCATTATCTGGAATCAATAAGAGGAGAAGCCCTTGGTCCTGTGAAGGCTTTATTCTCCAGTGTAGGGTAATACCAGGACAGTGTGGTGGGAGTGGGTGAGTGGAAGTGGAAGCATCTTCACAGAATCAGAATGAGGGGAAATGGGAGAAGGGGAAATCAAGAAAGGGGATCAGGTTTGAAATGTAAATACATAAAATATCCAATAAAAAGACATTAAAAACGAAGTATCTATGTTTTGATTTCACTGCCATTGCCATCTAAAAGAACTTAGATATATTACCAAGGTGTTTTAAATAAAAAGAATTAATTGTGCACATATTCTTTTGTGTGTGACTTTTAACCATTATATCAAACAAAGCCTTGTCTAAAGTTTTAGTAAAAACTGTTTTTCTACCCAATGACCCTTGGAGTCAACATTGTGTTGCCATATTCTCCCTTTGTCCTACCCAGTTTCTCTTGTATTCTACCAAGAATGGCCAGGTGTGGTGCTTGAAGAAAAAAAAGAATAACTTACAATGTACAAGCCAATTTTCTCTGGATACAAGGTACACAGAAGTGTGAACAGCCACTGGACCCACCTTGATCAGCAGTAACATCTGTGGCTCCACTTAGTCAGCAGCGGGATGACTCTCTCCTGGTGCTTTCACCACGTGAGAAACCTGAGAGCCTGTTTGAACAGAAGAGAAATTTTGGTCCTTAGAAAGGGATTTGAATGAGAATTTTGGTTTAGCTTTCCAGCCTGAGAACTATACATATTCATGTGTGTGTTAAATTTTTCATAATACATGTGTCTTTTTACACAAATGAGGTTAAATATAAATGATACCGTGATTCAATTTAAACCGCGAACACTGCCAATGCTATGGAGAGTCTCTGGCGAAATCTAGAGCCCTGTAGCCATTGGCTGTTCCCAGCACATTTGTAGCTGTATTTATCACATTGAACATCCAGAGCAAACGTCTTCTCTATGTTTTAAGTTAGATAAAAGAAATTATTACACAACTTTCTACTCTCTTTCTTTTGAGATAAATACTGTGTTCTTAGTAGCAGTGTGGGTTTACCAACCAAGCACATGTTCTAAATACTTAGAGATTTATAAAAGAGCCATCTAATACTAACAACAACAAAACAAATAAAAACTACTGATTGCATAAATTACTCGCTGATAAATTGGAGGAGACACTTTTTGTTTTCCTAATTCTAAGACCTCTAAGACTGAGACATTATCTTTCCAAGAGAATAATAGTCAAAGTTAATTAGTGAGTTATGATACTTATTATGTATGTAATACCTTATTCAACACACTCATTGTGCTTAGTGAAGGAAGTGTGTTAGTGGTGGTATAACTTGTTCAAAAGAGACAACAGAAACAGAGACATTGCTAATCCCCACTCCAGATCAAGAGACTAAAGTCCTGGAGGACATTTTCCTTTATATCCCTGCAATTCCAATAGTGGAATTGTCATAGCAAGCACAGTGGTCAGCAACTCAGCTGAAGTTGAGGGTCTTGAATGAAGACTAATTCGTGTGACTTTCTTTTCCTTCTCTTCTGTACTTCTCCTACATCACTGACTTCTATTATAATTATGTTTTTCTCTTCTTTGTTCTTTGTCCTTTGTTTTTGTGTTTTACCTGTGGTAAATTTATATGATTTTATATTTTGAACATCTCATAAACATAAAATTGTGCACAGGCCACCTCACTCCATTATACATTCTAAAATATTTGTCTTCTTTTCTACGCTTATTTTTATCAAAAATAGATTAGGTTCATACAATATTATTCAATTACTGTTTCCCCTCTCAAAATTCTTGCAATCTCCTCCCCATTTCTTCCCCCATGCAAATTCATGCCCCAGCTGTCTCTCCTTAGAAAGCAAATATACATCTAAAGAATAATAATAATAAAATGAAATAATATGTAGTAAAATGAGAACAAACAAATAAGAATATGATGAAGCAAACAAACAGTAGGAGGAGACAAAGAACGAGCACAGAGAACAAATATATACCTATTCTTTGGAATTTTGGCAGAATTCTAAGCTAACCCATCAGCACTAGGGTTTGGGGGAGCATTGGAAAGTTTAATTACTGCTTTTATTTCACTAGGTTTTATAGGTCTGCTTCAGTTAATTATTCAATCCAGATTGAATTTTGTAGGCTATATATATAAAGAAAATTGTCTGTTTCTTTTAAATTTTTCCAATTTCTTATAGTATAGGAATTTAAATATGTCTCTGGATTTTCTCTGTATCTGTTGTTATGTACCCTTTTATCTCTAACTTTGTTTATTTGGATGTTTTTTCTTTACCTTTTATTTAACTTGGCAAAAAGTTTGTCAAATTATCAGTTTTCTCAAAGAGCCAACTCTGTATTTCATTTTTATATTGTTTTTTGATTTAAGGTTTCCCCAGAGCCTCATGGGGTATATGTGTGTATGTAGCACGCATGTTTCTATGGGTCAGGGGTCCCATACAAGCTATATCTCTATGTTTGAGCCAACCAAGGCAGTTGTGGGGCACAGAGGGCTAGGAGTCAGCAGCTTGCTAAATTGAGGTGAGAGGCTGGACACCAGCTACAGATACTGGCCTGAAGAGTCTATGCACGTGTCTATAGTCTGTATAGACTACAGTCTATACAGAAGAGCAGAACATTTCCCCAGAGCTGTGGTATTACTAAGGAGCCCCAAACTTCTGAACTAGATAGGTATTGAATTTGAAAATTGTAAAAGATAAAAGAAAATGTGTATAATAAACTATAGAGAAAATATTAAGTTTGAAAATAAGAAAATAAAGACCCTGAAGTAAAGAAAGTGTTAGAGATTAAAAAGAAAAATATTTCTGTGTTAAGAAATGAAAAATCCAATGACACACAGTCGATCTGAACCCCATATGATTTTGTTTCATTTATCACTATACAAATAATTATTTTTCACTAATGATTACAATTTTATACATCTTTTGAAAGAGAGATCAGAAAAAAAGGAGACTCAGAGAACAAAAAACAACAACAACAACAACAAAAAACAAAAACAAAAATTAAATTCTAGAGAAGAGGCACCAAAAAATTCCTTAAATCAGTTCAAAGACTCTTTAGAATAATCCAATCTAGAACCTAAAATGAGATTTAAAAAAAAAACATAGTTTCACATGAGGAAAATCCACAATGGTTTGAGAAATTAAAATGGCAACCCATAGAGATACGAGATACTGAATTAAAAATACTGATTCTGTTAAATGGAATCATGTTAGAGCAATGCCATGAATTTTAGATGTCTGGTGGGGTGGGTGGGGTGGGGACATCCTCATGGAGATGGGGGTGGTGGGGAGGAGATATGGGATGTTGAACAGTCGGATGATGGACTAGGGGGGGAATAAATTCTGGAATGTAAAAATAAATAAATAATAAAAAATTGTTTTCACTATACTGCTTTTTGTTTTTCCATATAAAACTGAGAACTGAGCATGACCCCATAGGAGGACTAGCAGTCTTGAGTAACCAGGACCCCTGAGATCTCTCAGACACTGGACATCAATCAGGCAGCATACAGGAGCTGGTCCAAGGGTCCCAACACATATATAGCAAAGGACTTTCAGGTCTGGCCTCAGTGTGAGAAGACACATCTGACACTAGAGAGATTAGAGCCCCCAGAGAATAGGGATGTCTGACTAGGAGAACATGGGGAGAACAACCTCTTAGAGACAGCAGGGAAGAGATATGGGATGAGGAACTGTGTGACAATGAAATGGACCAGGATGGAGGCAAGGACTGGACTGTAGATAAAAGAAAAACAATTAAAAAAAAGAGAGATCCTTAACTAAGAGAGATGTAGCAAAGATCTACAGAGATAGATTACATAATATTTCATTAATTTTGAATATTTTGAATGCTAATGAACAAAAAACTGAAAGCTGCTGAGAGACATTGTATTATCAGAAAAAAAACTGCTGTACTAAATCAGACTGCTTATATTATGTTTTAACTTCAGAATGAAAGAAAAGTAAACGCGTTATATTGGTGAAGAGGTTGGTTTTTGTTTCAACAGAAGAAAAGCTATGAATTCCATCCAAATCAATGAAAATTAGATTTGACCAGGCAAGACACACTGAAGATCTTGGCTACAGACCGAAAGAAGGAAATCAGGAAGACCGACAAAATACATTACATGAATTGCTCATCATTTTACATAGGAACAGCTCTGATACTTTCTGAGAGGTGAAACTGTCTCCACTTAGAACGTCAGGTTAGCATAGTCAATAAATATCATTGGCTACAGAGTCCATAGAACTTATCATGCTATTCTTTCAAATGACATGGATAAAATTGATATTAAATTTTGATTATACAATACAAAGTAACTTATATTAAAACAAGACCTGCTCAAGCATCATCTTGAGATTGTTGTAGACACCATGTATTCCATACATATGGTAATTTAGAAATGTATACTATCTATGAAAGTTTATATGCTTGCAGATGCCAATGAATGTGAAGCAGCCCTTCCACGATTACTTTGAGGATCCTGAAAAGGATGCTGAGATGCTGAGGCATAGTTATTTCCGCATCCTATTTGATCCTTCCTAAGACTAGTTCAATGTAGCTTCCCCAAAAAAACTGCATCCAGAACAATTTCAAAGCAGCTAGCTGGATCATATAGCATAACAGACTGATGCAGCAAGGACTTCATTTAATCCTTACTCTCTCATAGGACACAGAGATTGGACAACAAATGTTACAGCTAGTTTTGTTTAGATTGGCCAGTATCCCAATTTTCTTTGGGCCTCCAAAAGAAAATGATGCCCCCAAACAGCAGGCAGCAATTTTAAGAGAGCAGTGTTCCTATTCCCAAGAGGTGGGTTAGATGGATTTTCGTCATTCTTTGGGGGATGGATGTTTGTTATTGCTTAAGGAAGATGGCTACAAGGTGTTAGTGGGTTTGATCAGGGAGGAAATAAAATAAGGGAATAGACTCAGGGATTTAATTTTCTCTTTCATTTTTGTTCTATCATTCTTTCATATCTAGTATCAAAGGAAAAGGGGGGAAAGAAAAGATGAAAATAAAAAAATGGGATATAGAAATAATTTGAATAAAAGGTAGATTATTGAATCTTCTTTCAGACCAAAGAACATCAACAAGCCAAATATTTTACATTTGGTATGAACTTTTCATATTAATACAAATTTAAATTTATATTATTTTGCAACAACACACACATACACATATATACGTATATATGTGTGTGTGTGTGTGTGTGTGTGTGTGTGTGTGTGTGTGTGTGCTTCAAATCTGGTTATGGCATTATACCTATGTAATTTGTAAATTATGCAATGTTAACTTCTAATCCATTTGAAAGCTGCTATTTCAAACTGTTTAGAATAATTTAAAAACTGAAAGTTAATCAAACTTATGGTCATATTAGATACTAACATAATAATTACAGAAATATGTTTTTATGATAAAGAGATAATAAATAGCTAAAATCAAGCAATGTTGCCTATTCAGATACACTCTAGATATATGGTCTTAAAAAACCTGAGAGATCTTCAGAATATGGCATTTAACGATGTTGTAAACACAAGGTTTTTCATGACAGTGAAGCACATCTGGTCCTGGCAGATACCTATACTACTTCAAAGAAGATGATGAGCATTAACAAATCTCAATATGGAGTCTGCTTCTATGTGGTAAACTAGACACTGGGCAAAAATACTGCCCTTGCTTCAACTTCAGATAGCATTTTGTCCAAACTGAGCAAGTAGAATAGAAGGAAGTCACCTGCTGGAGTTTGAAAGGACAAGATAGGCAAGTCGTTCATAATTCTTGCTTTATAAAAAGAAAGTATGTCAGATATTCTGTGTCATGAAGGCCAAATATGATGCTTTGACAACACAGAGAAACTGTCAGTGACTGCCCAGGTAGCTAGCAACCTCTCTTATTTATATAATTTTTGAAGCTGCTTTCTCTACATTTCCTATATGTTAAGTTAATATCCCCCTCTTAGATTTCTAATGGGGTTGAAGTCTTGAAATTAAACACAAGTTACTTAAGATTTATGAAAATGTCTTAAGGTCTAAGAGGATATTCTTAAGGTTATGACAGAAAATAATTTAGGTACAGAATTTTGTACCTGCCAAGAGGGGATAGATAATAGAGCATTTTCTCCAAAGTTGCCAAATGCTTATGGACTGGACATTGTGGATGTAATTCTTACCTGATAGTTTTTATAAATTTTCTTTCTGTATATAGTTAATGACCTTAGAACAAGAGATTTTTATTGGACTAAAGTGAGAAATATAGAGAGAATCTCTTATGTACTGCGTAAAGCATCAACTGTCAACGAAAATATGATGGCCTATTATTAAAAGGCAGGAAATGGAAGATGAAAGTTTTGGTAGAGAGATTGGAACTTTGGAAGGCAATCAGGCTATGGAAGAATTGCCCCAGACTTGGAGAAGAAGGACATAGGAAACTCAGGAGAGAAACCATCCATGTAGAACAACTAAGTTTAGAATAAATGAGTAAACAAATTAAGAGGTAGTCAGCAAACAAGCCAAAGCTTATGGTCTAGGCATTTTTTAATAAATATTTATGCCTCAGAGGCATTATTTAAGAATTGGGGTGTGGGTAGAAAAACCTGAGGTTGCATCTCATACGTTTGGTTATGCTGTGTTTTCATTTTCTTTTAATTCTAAGGAGTTTTTAATTTCCTTCCAAATTTTTATACTGGCCCTATTTTTTTAAATTTACCCATGAATTGTTCACTTTCCATGAGTTTGTAAACTTTCTTCTATATTTACTGTTGTTTTCCAGACTTATTCCGTGGTAGTCTGATAGGATGCAAGTCATCATTTCAAGTTTCTTATATTTTAGATTTCCTTTGAGTCCAAATAATTACGTGGTCCATTTTGGAGAAGGTTTCATGAGGTGCTCAAAGATGTTGCATTCTTTTGGGTATTTGAAATATTCTTTTCATGTTTGTTAAGTTCATTTGGTTCATGGCAAATTTAGCTCTAATATTTCTAATTATTCATTTTTTGTCTAGATGAATTGTCTATTAGTAGGAGTGGGTTATTGGAGTCACCCACTGCTTTATTCACTGTTCTATTGCTGTGAAGAGATACCATGACTAGTATAAAAAGATCCTTATAAAAAGGAAACATTTAATTGAGGGCTTGGTAACATTTTCTGAGGTTTATTCCATAATCATCATGGCTGGGAGCATGATAGCATGTAGAAAATATGGTGCTAAAGTGGTAGAGAGAGTTTTACATCCTAATCCATAGGCAGAGAAAGAATGAGCCTGATATGGGACTCAATTTCTCCAACAAGGTCATCATGCCTAAACCTTAAACCTACAAAACAGTTCCACTTCACAGTGACTACGCATTCAAATATATGAGTGTACCATTACCATTCCTCTTCTTACACCCATAACCATTATCATACACTGATGGTCAATGTCTGATTTACCTTTTGAAAGTATTTGTTTTATGAACAAATTAGGAAATATCAAACAAGCCAAACTTATGGTCTAGGCATTTATTAATAAATATTTGTGCCTAAGAGACATTATTTGGGAATTGGGGTATGGGTAGAAAAACCCGAGGTGGCATCTCATAAATTTGTATATGCTCTGTTTTCATTTTCTTTTAATTTTAAGGAGCTTTTAATTTCCTTCCTAATTTTTATATTGGCCCTAGTTTTAAAATTTACCCATGAATTGTTCACTTTCCATGAGTTTGTAATCCTTCTTCTATATTTACTGTTGTTTTCCAGACTTATTCTGTGGTAGTCAGAAAAGATCTTTTGTTTGGTGCATAGATACTTAGAATTGTGGTATGCTCCTGGTGGAACTTTCCTTTTATGAGAGTGTAGTATCCTTCCCTAACTCTTGTTACTTTTGGTTTGATGTCTATTCTTTCATATATAATAACTGCTAAACCTTCTTGCTTCTTGAGACCATTTACTTAGAATATCTTTTTCCATCTTTTACTACAAGATATGTAACAGAAGGATAGATCCTGTTTTCAAATCCAATCTTTTAGTCTATGTTTTTATAATGGGGAATTGAAACAATTATTGTTTAGAGTTACCAATTACCCCTGTTTGTTGATTCCCAATATTTTCTTGTTTTTTTGTGGTAGGTTTATCTTTCTTCTGCACTATTGCAATTAGCAGGTCTGATATTATTTATTCCTTGTGGGTTTTTTGAGTGTTGTTAATCTCTTCAGGTTAAAGTTTTCTTTTTAGCATATTCTGTTTGGCTATATGTACAGATACACTCTCCTTAAATTTGGTTTTATTGTATAATGTCTTCCTTTCTCCATTTATTGTGATTGATAGTATTACTGACCATAGCAGTCTGGGCTTGTTTATGTAGTCTCTTAAATTTTGTAAAACATCTCTCTGTATCTTGCTGGTTTTTAATGTCTCCACAGAAAAATCAAGTATAATTCTTATAGGTCTACATTTACATATTATTTGCCTTTTTCCCTTTTAAGATTTTAATAATGGTGTTTTGTTTTTTTCATATATTTAGTATTTTAATTATTATGTGAAGTGGGGAATTTATTTTTTGGTCTGGTATATTTGGTGTTCTGTATTCTTGTAACTTGAAGGTACTTCTTTAGGTTGGGGAGATTTTTTTTTCTATGATTTTGCTGCAAACATTTTCTGTACTGTGTTATTACTTCTTCCACATATTTATATTATTTGTAGATTTGGTCTTTACAATAGTGCCAAATTTCCTTGATATCTTGTGTTTGGATATTTTAGATTTAATATTTTCTTAGCCCGAATTATCCATTTCTTCTACCTTGTTTTCAGTGGTCAAGATTCTCTCTTACTTATCTTATATTCTGTTTGTGACTCTTGCTCCTGTGGTTCATATTTTAGTTCTTAAATTTTTTATTTTGAGTTTTTTCTTGGTATGAATTTTCTTTATTGAATCTATTTCACTTTCTTGTCTTGAACTTTTTTATTCATTTGTTTCCACTGTTTGTGTTTTGGCGATTCCAGTAATGGAAATATTATGCCTTCTTTAAGGACTTTGAACATATTCATACTAGCAATTATGTCTGGTTATTCAGCTGTATTGCATTTCTCAGGATCTACTATAGTAGGATTCGTAGATGCTGGGGAAACACATTTCCTTGGTGGTTATTAATTGTGTTCTTACGCTAGTGACTAAGAAGCTGGGTTTTGAATGGTTTTTAACTCTAGGTTCAGATGTCTTGCCTTTTTAGGTAGGTGCAATGTTCCTTGTTCTCTGTTGCCATCCCTGTTTATTTTAGGAAAGTGTAGTAGCTGGGGTTGTCTGGTAGGAAATGTTTCTGAGATCCTGCCAGGTGTGGCTACTGGAAGTTGCTAGTAGCCATTGTTTCTCTGTACTGGTAGTTTACACTAAGGAATGAGGATTTGCTTGAAGGGTTGGACTGACAGTTTTCATAGCATGGAGAAATGTTGGGTGTACCACAAGGTTCTGCATAGGTTCTTGGGAACAAGGGCTGAAAATAAGTAGAAGCCACAGTAGGTGATCTGCTACAAAGGGGTGGAATTGCAGAATAGATGGAGAACCTGATTCTGTGGCTGAGCATAATAACTTCTTTTAAAAATCAATTATGCATTTTACTTCATTTTCACAAAATAGTGATCACAGTGAGATTGATCTCACAGACTTCTAAGAAAACTTTTAATATTTAAGTTATGAAAGGTAAATACAGCAGAGGACACAAATTCATCTGTGGAGTTGAACAGGCATGCTCTTAGTTATAGCTCTTAATAATAATCAATGTATACATTAAGCAGTACTGACTAAAGGTATTTTTGTTCTAAAATATTGTGCTTTTTTTCTATGTAAATATCTTTGGTAACAGGTCCTTTATATTTTCATTTCCATGGTAAATGTTATAAGCAGATGTTGGAAAAATATTTGAATTTTCATTTTATACATTTAAATATTTTTAATGATAATTTTAAGAATAAGTTTCTCTCCTGAAAATTAACAATAGTTTTAATTCACGTAAAATATATTATAATATATTATATTGTTGATTCCCAATATTTTCTTGTTTTTTTGTGGTAGGTTTATCTTTCTTCTGCACTATTGCAATTAGCAGGTCTGATATTATTTATTCCTTGTGGGTTTTTTGAGTGTTGTTAATCTCTTCAGGTTAAAGTTTTCTTTTTAGCATATTCTGTTTGGCTATATGTACAGATACACTCTCCTTAAATTTGGTTTTATTGTATAATGTCTTCCTTTCTCCATTTATTGTGATTGATAGTATTACTGACCATAGCAGTCTGGGCTTGTTTATGTAGTCTCTTAAATTTTGTAAAACATCTCTCTGTATCTTGCTGGTTTTTAATGTCTCCACAGAAAAATCAAGTATAATTCTTATAGGTCTACATTTACATATTATTTGCCTTTTTCCCTTTTAAGATTTTAATAATGGTGTTTTGTTTTTTTCATATATTTAGTATTTTAATTATTATGTGAAGTGGGGAATTTATTTTTTGGTCTGGTATATTTGGTGTTCTGTATTCTTGTAACTTGAAGGTACTTCTTTAGGTTGGGGAGATTTTTTTTTCTATGATTTTGCTGCAAACATTTTCTGTACTGTGTTATTACTTCTTCCACATATTTATATTATTTGTAGATTTGGTCTTTACAATAGTGCCAAATTTCCTTGATATCTTGTGTTTGGATATTTTAGATTTAATATTTTCTTAGCCCGAATTATCCATTTCTTCTACCTTGTTTTCAGTGGTCAAGATTCTCTCTTACTTATCTTATATTCTGTTTGTGACTCTTGCTCCTGTGGTTCATATTTTAGTTCTTAAATTTTTTATTTTGAGTTTTTTCTTGGTATGAATTTTCTTTATTGAATCTATTTCACTTTCTTGTCTTGAACTTTTTTATTCATTTGTTTCCACTGTTTGTGTTTTGGCGATTCCAGTAATGGAAATATTATGCCTTCTTTAAGGACTTTGAACATATTCATACTAGCAATTTTGTCTGGTTATTCAGCTGTATTGCATTTCTCAGGATCTACTATAGTAGGATTCGTAGATGCTGGGGAAACACATTTCCTTGGTGGTTATTAATTGTGTTCTTACGCTAGTGACTAAGAAGCTGGGTTTTGAATGGTTTTTAACTCTAGGTTCAGATGTCTTGCCTTTTTAGGTAGGTGCAATGTTCCTTGTTCTCTGTTGCCATCCCTGTTTATTTTAGGAAAGTGTAGTAGCTGGGGTTGTCTGGTAGGAAATGTTTCTGAGATCCTGCCAGGTGTGGCTACTGGAAGTTGCTAGTAGCCATTGTTTCTCTGTACTGGTAGTTTACACTAAGGAATGAGGATTTGCTTGAAGGGTTGGACTGACAGTTTTCATAGCATGGAGAAATGTTGGGTGTACCACAAGGTTCTGCATAGGTTCTTGGGAACAAGGGCTGAAAATAAGTAGAAGCCACAGTAGGTGATCTGCTACAAAGGGGTGGAATTGCAGAATAGATGGAGAACCTGATTCTGTGGCTGAGCATAATAACTTCTTTTAAAAATCAATTATGCATTTTACTTCATTTTCACAAAATAGTGATCACAGTGAGATTGATCTCACAGACTTCTAAGAAAACTTTTAATATTTAAGTTATGAAAGGTAAATACAGCAGAGGACACAAATTCATCTGTGGAGTTGAACAGGCATGCTCTTAGTTATAGCTCTTAATAATAATCAATGTATACATTAAGCAGTACTGACTAAAGGTATTTTTGTTCTAAAATATTGTGCTTTTTTTCTATGTAAATATCTTTGGTAACAGGTCCTTTATATTTTCATTTCCATGGTAAATGTTATAAGCAGATGTTGGAAAAATATTTGAATTTTCATTTTATACATTTAAATATTTTTAATGATAATTTTAAGGATAAGTTTCTCTCCTGAAAATTAACAATAGTTTTAATTCACGTAAAATATATTTGAAGTTCATGTCACTATTTAAAGTCACTTATCATAAATTATGCAAAATTTAGGACAAGAAAATTACATTCTTATTCATGAGATAAAATTATAAAATTACTATACACTTGATTTTGAATAAAAGTTAGTTCACCTAATCTATATTTATTTAGATTTTTAGACTTTAAAAATATAAGACATACCTGAGTTTTTGATATTAAGTATAATGATTGCTGTAAAGTGGAATCTCAGGGGCATTTTCATTTGCACTTCCCTGATGAGTAAGGACTTTGAACATTTCTTTAAGTGCTTCTCAGTCATTAGAGATTCCTCTGTTGTGAATTCTCTATTTATTTCTATAGCCCAATTTTTATTGGGTTGTTTGTTTTTTTGGTTGTTACATTCTTGAGTTCTTTAAAGGATGTGGAGAAAATGGAAACACTCCTCCATTGCTGGTGGAATTGCAAACTGGTACAACCACTCTGGAAATCAATTTGGAGATTCCTCAGAAAATTGGAAATAGATCCACATGTAGACCCAGACATACCACTCTTCAACATATACCCAAAGAAACCACACCACGCCATAGTGGCATGTGTTTCACTATGTCATGTTGGCCTTATTTGTGATAACCAGAAGCTGGAAACAATCCAGATGTTCCACAACAGAAGAATTAATATAGAAAATGTGTTTCATTTACACAATGGAATACTACTCAGCTATTAAGAGGACACCAAGAGTTTTGCAGGCAAATGGATAGAAGTAGAAAATACCATCCTGAAAATATAACTCAGTCCCAAAAGGACATGCATGGTATGTACTCACTAATAAGTGGATATTAGCAAAAATGTACAGAATACCCAGAATACAATTCACAGAAATCAAGGTTAACAAGCCAAAATGCCCAAGTGAGAATGCCTCAATGCCACTTGGAATGGAGAAGAAAGCAATCATGATGGGGCGCAGAGAGAGGGAGGGACATGGGTAGAAATGGGATTAGGAAGGGGAAAAAGGGAACATGATCCAGTACTGGGGGGAACAGGAGTGAAGTCCTGAGGGCCAGCAGAAAGAATGGAAACAGACAACCTTGGGAGGTAAAAGATGGTGGGACCCTCTAGAATGTACCAGAGGTAAGGGACTCTCAGGACTCAAAGGGAGACACCTTAGATGAAATGCCCTACATAGGGAGAGGAAATTTGGAGAGTCCACTTCCAGTAGAAAGACTGGATATCAAGTGAAGGGATGATGTTGCCATCCTACAATCAAAAATTGACCCAGAATTATTCCTGTCAAAAGAACTGCGGGGACAAAAATGGA
Organism: Rattus norvegicus; assembly: GCF_021556685.1. Classification (NCBI taxonomy): domain Eukaryota; kingdom Metazoa; phylum Chordata; class Mammalia; order Rodentia; family Muridae; genus Rattus; species Rattus norvegicus. The sequence continues at coordinate 92,493,140 of NC_141547.1, forward strand.
GAAGAGCCTGAGGGACAAGTGGTCCATGACAGGTCCAAATTGTGATCCAGGTCAAGGGGAGGCCCCAAGATCTGACATAATTACTGGTGTACTTACAAATAGGAACCAAGCATGTGTGCCCTCTGAGAGGCCCAAAAAGCAGCTGAAAAAGTCAGATGCAGATAGACCCGACCAATGGTTAGAAGCCAGGACCCGTGTGTTTGATTTTGGAAGAAGTTGAGGAGGAGGGTGACCTCATAGGAAGACCAGCAGTCTCAACTAACGTGGACCCCAGAGATCTCTCAGACACTGAGCCACCAACCAGGCAGCATACTAGCTGATATGAGACCCCCAACACGTATACAGCAAAGGACTGCCTGATCTGGCCTCAGTGAGAGAAGATGCATCTAATCCTCAGGAGTCTTGAAGTCACAGGGAGTGGTGCAGTCTGGTGGAGCTATGGTTGGGGCAATACATCCTCTTGGAGAAGGGAGGAGGGAGGTATGGGACGAGGAACAGTCAGAGGGCAGACTGGGAAGGGGATAAAGACTGGAGTGTAAAAAATGATTAATGAATAATAAAAAAGATACATACACATGTGAGTGCACACACACACACACACAGAGAGAGAGAGAGAGAGAGAGAGAGAGAGAGAGAGAGAGAGAGAGAGAGAGAGAGAGAGAGAGAAACCCTTTGCTTGGAAAACAAATGCATGCATTTCTTGACACCAATGAATTTACAGAAAATTAACAGGATGGCGCATTCCTCTTCCATGGGGTTTAACTTTCATGGTACCAAAGCACCATAAAAGCTTCCACAAAGTAACTAACTCTATCCAGCAATGGTACTGATAAAGCAACATGATATGACAACTGTAGGGTGCAGTAATGGCACACATACCTTTTTGGTAACCAACAGCTCTCTAGTTGTATTTTAGATATACGCAACAATGAAGAAACCATGCTACATACTGGAAATTTAAGAGATAGTGATCGTGGAGGAGAATCAACAATTGCCACTTTACTAAAGTAGCAAAATCCCTAATTCTATCTGATCTCATCCGCAGGTAAGTATAATGCTCGCACCACCACCATCAGTTAAGCCACTCTACAGCAAAGACCATTAGGTTACTCGTACGGAGCAGGCATGATCCAAAAGGAGCCCATTACTGAAAAGCACATTCACATGTCAGTGAGGACTCAGGAATGCTGATGACTCGGGCAATTATGGACCTCTCTGTAAAGGTTTTGAACAGCTCAATATTCTAAAAATCTCTTCTATGCAGTTGGACTGGTACATCTCCTCTCCACAACAGTTATTTGTATTTTCGTATACTTCAGGGGAGGGGCCTTAGAGATCTTTTCAATTTCTGTTTTTCAATACCTGTGACCTTTTTGTTTATCTCTTGAGTCTCATGAGCCTCCCCTTCCCTTCTGGAAGGAATATTTCAAGTAGGAGGAAAATGAGTTAGAACAGATGCTCTGTGTCTGTGGGTGATAGAAGGAATCTAGAAGAAAAAGATGCTCTGTATTTAAACTGTTTTTCCTTCAAATATTCTCTGCAGAAGACCTAAACCTTCAGAAATCCCTATTCACCCTTTCTTTGTTTCTCCAAAGCTTTGTTTGCGTGTTTAAGGTGTAGCTTATTGCTTAGTTTTTCTTTACTTGAATTGAAGCAAGGTTTCTCCTGCCTTGCTTTGAAGTCCTCAGTGAAACAAACATGAAGCAACAGGAATTCCCATTCATGACTAATCTAGGTACAAAATGGTTCAGCCTCTTGAGAAGAAAGGTTACAGCATCTGCCAAAACTCTTGTCCTGTAAATAAGCAACTTTTTCTGTTACATTTTAAAATAAAAATCTCAGAAACAGAACAAAATAAAACAAATGTGGATGTTTATACCAGCTTTATTCATAATTGCCAACAGCTGGAAACAAGTAATTAAAATATCCTTCTGTATATCAAAGAGTAAATAAACGATGGCTCATCAGTGTATTGAGACCAGTGTATTGAGATGATACTCAGCCACAAAAGAATAAAGAACTAAAGAACTATCAGGTTACACAGAGATACTGATGGATACATAGTACTAAGTGAAGAACATTGTGAAAAAAACAATTATTTCATTATATCACTTATATTAAAGTATGGAAAACCTATAATAAAAAGAGGGTGAGAAGATCTGTTGTTATGAGCCCAAAGAGATAATGGGTTAAATAGGTAAAGTGAACATGACTCATATTAGAGAATTATTCAATATTATATGTGAACGTTTGTGTATGTATTGACACTGAAAATATATATTCACATTGGCACACATGTTTAAAATTAAAAAAAAAAACAGTATCTGTGTAAAAAAGGGTGCCCAGAATAGAATGTAGGTTTAATTGCATCACAAAACATGACAAACCTCACTAAGTTATGTGTGCGTGTTAAGCTATGGGACTCAGATATCAATGACTTTTAGAACATTTAAGAATGTTTAATGGCACAGGTGCACTGGAATTGAGCAGCTGGCTACAGTCAGAGTCTAAGTTTTCACTGGGATTTCAACATTATGGGAATCTGTGGTTAGAAGGATCCAAGTGTTAGAAAAAAGAACAACAGTATTAACTACAGCTTAATATAAATAAAAATGGTTTCCAATATGCATTGCTGTACATACTGGCAAAGATCTCCAATTGACAATTGACCTGTCAAGGATGAGAGCGTTAAAATTAAAACTCATAAGCAACAATCATACTTAGCACACATCTTTTTTTCTTATTTATTTATTTATTTATTTATTTATTTATTTATGATTTTGCATTTAAAATGTTATCCTATTTACCAGTTTACCCTGCACATATCTAGCACATCTGCCCTCCCACCTGCTTCTATGAAGGAGTTCTTCCACCTACCCACAAATTCCCTCCTCACTGCCCTAGCAGTCCTATACTGGGACATCAAGCCTCCACAGGACCAAGCCCATCCCCTTCCATTGATGCAAAATAAGGCAAATCTTTGCTACATATGCAGCTGGAGCCATGATTCCCTCCATGTATATTCTCTGGTTGGTGGTTTAGTCCCTGGAAGCTCTGGGGCATCTGGGGGCTTGATATTGTTGTCCTTCCTATGGAGTTGCAAACCCCTTCAGCCCTTCAGTCCTAACCCTAACTTCTCCATGGGGGTCTTCATGCTCAGTCCAAAAGTTGGCTGCAATCATCTGTATCTACATTGAACAGCTGCTGGTGGGATTTCAAGTGGATTAAATCATACTGGAAATCAATCTGGCTGTTCTTCAGAAAACTGGACATAGTACTACCTCAGGACTCAGCTATACCACTCCTGGGCATATATCCAAAAGATGCTCCAACATATAGCAAGGACCATGATCGACTGTGTTCATAGCAGTCTTATTTATAATAGCCAGAAGCTGGTAAGAACCCAGATGTCCCTCGACAGAGGAATGGATACAGAAAATTTGGCGCATTTATACAACTGAGTACACATCACCTATTAAAAACAATGACTTTATGAAATCTGTAGGCAAATTTTTCATGAAACTAGAAAATATCCTGCATGAGGTAATCCAATCACAAGAGAACACATCTTCCTTTTTTTAATACTGGTACTTCTTAGAGGAAAGAGTGGATGTAAAAGAGAGTGAATGAAATGAAAAAGACATAATGAAAGCAATTAAAATTAATGTAATCTAAGTAAATGTAAAATAGAGTGATTGACTTGTAATACAAAATAAAAGTATGCGCTGAAAAGACATCTAACTGATGAAAAGAATCAGTAATGCAGCATAGGTAGTAAGTACGCTGCACACTTCAATATCATTTCCACAGCTGTTCTTGTCTCCAGCGGGAACTCAGCTTGCCCCTCTGTAGTCTTCAGCACTGCCTTCCACTATTGATCATTTACCTTGGAAAATTTTTCATCATGATACAAAAAAAAAAAAACCTGCCATAAACAATTCACAAGAGGTAAGTGAACCATTGGGTCAATGGTTCCTTGGCACTACTGGCTGTGAATTTACAGTGACAAAGAACATCCCAGTGGAAGAAGGTGGTTAGTTGCCTGCTCATCTGTATTTGAGCATGAGGAAGGGGCTGGAGTCCCACCATCCCATTAAGGGACAAGATACTAATGACTTATCTTCCTTTCATTGAGTTTTTACCTTTGAAAAGTTCAGAGTACAGGCTGATGTGTAAGTATCTTGCAGATGGGGCTTTTGGGGACATTTGAGATTAAAACTCTGCAGGAATTGACTATGAAGACTGAGTTTTTTTCCCAAAGAGCATAGATAAAACAGGAGCATAATATAGGTGCACAAACTTGGTGAACTTGAGTAGTTGGACATGAATGAAACCAGCCATCAAATTCTGATTTATTGCAT